>NW_008237447.1:5420764-5447159 GCF_000691975.1 Corvus brachyrhynchos
AAAAATCCAGCCATGATGAATAAAAAAAAGAAGCCTTTGCAAAAAACAAACAAAAAAAAAAAAAAAAACAAACAAAAAGTCTTGGAATCTTTGGGAGGTAAAACTCTTTGCTTCCACTGTATGTGTTGCACAGGAAAAGGCCCTGATCTAGGGGAAACATCTAAATATTACCAGAATGCAGTAAAACCCTGAATGGATAAGCTAACATTGCTGTGTATGGTGATCTAAGGGAGTAATACATGGTGATCTATAGTAGTAATTATTCATGGATTGATATGGATGGTGTTGCTTGCAGAAATTATAGTACATGGGCAATGTCTTGGTTTGATCAGAAGCTGTTTTCCACTGTACCAAATTGTACTTGTCAGCTGAATTCATACCTGATACAACCCCGGATCCAAAATGTTAGGTAAAGGTAACCTGTAACCACAGCTATAACAGTAACCCTAAAATTATTCTCTGACCCAAATGTGTGTATAGTGAGTACATTCCCAGGGTCATATGCAGATCAGGATTTCCTGTGTGTCTATGTATGATGCATGCAAACTTGCATCCCAGGGGAGCATTTTATTTAATAAGAGATTTCAAACTTAGGTAAAAGGAATATGGGCCTTAAACTGCAAAGGATTACACAAAGTAAGTTATATTTTAATACAAGAGCAGTTTTTGTCTTGTTATCAAGCGATAACTGATGAGTTTTGTTGGCCACCTGCCTGTTGATAGTGTTCCTCTGAAAAAATTTGTAGGAGAAAGAACAAGTCTGTGTTTCCTGTCTTGTGTTTAAAATGGATAAGAATAAGCATACTTTGTAGGTAGACTTCAAGAACTGAAGATGTTGACAGCATCAGGGACACTTGATAGATCATAATGTTGTCTAATTTACTGCATTTGAATGTATGGAAATTTTTTCAACTTACAGAAGAGAGTGTCAGAAACATAAAATAGTGAAGAGCACTACTTGGCTTACTTATATGTGCTTATAAGGCATAAACTGTGGTGTAGGGATGTGCATTCACAACTCATAGGCAGTGAATAAGGCTGGCATGTATAAGTTTCAAAAGAGAGTGTGATTCACTCTCATACAGATAAATTAATAGATATGCATCTATTTTATATACACATATAATATGTATCTATATTTAATAGAGGTAATAACTCTTTGTCAGATCATCATTCTAGCAACACGTGTAAGTTTCTGAGAGGCTGGTGCAGAGCTGTATGCTTTGAAACAGTCAATATTAGTTCAGTCAACCTTTGCCAAGTGTGGCCATATGTGGTATAACTAATTCTGCGTAACCCCTTCAGCTTTCTGTCACAGTTATTGCTAATGCACTATATTATTCTCCTGGACCCGTGACTTGCCTCTGTCTCCCACAGGGCTGCAAGTGACAGCTCGGTAAAGACACTTAATGCCTTCCAGAGCTGCATGTCAGCTGTAATGCACTGTTTTGCACCTTTGTTCAGTAATGGTGGTGGTGCTCCATAGCAACGTCGGCTTCCCAGCTGTGCGAATGTCTGCCATGGGGAGGCCTTCTGGGAGCTATTAGAGCCTATGGAAAATCTCCAGGAAGGATGCAAGGTGCAGTGCACACAAAGCACGGGTGAGAGAAGCTCTGCTGCTGCCTGTGCCCGAGCACCATAATCACTGCTAAGCCCTCATGAATATGCTCGAGTGTCGCCAACAGCGTGCCTTTTGACAAAATACTCTTTCCTATTGGTTGGAAACCAAGGACAAATATTAATTTATAATGTAATCAAAGGGACAGCCCGGAGTCGCTACTGTGCATGACAACTGCGAGATTTGAGGGAAAGATTTTCTTATGTAAATGAGACAGTGTTAATCTGCATACAAAGGGATTTTGGAGAGAATTTAGACCAACTGCTGCTGAAAATCCCTGAGAGGATGAGAATCCTTCCCTTTTTCACTGCCTTTGAAATCTGCCCACTGTCCCATAGAAATATGCTACTTCTCCAATGAACAAAAGGTCAAATTAAGTGAAAATCTCAAATTTTCAATCACCCTGAAATTGCAAGGTTTTAATTAAATAAACTAACTAATATTAATCAAGTCTTAAGATACAGTCAGGCTTGTTGTTCATTACTTGCTCTTTGTGAAGCTAAATAAGACTCATTCACAAATCCATGCTTACCATTCCTGAAAATCTGAAATTACCTGAAGTGTAATAACATACTTCATAGTAATTTAAGACTTAAAAAAAGTAACTAACTCAGTTTAAGTATTTTGAGGGTTTTTTCTTACCAAATTTGGGTTAGCCCTGATTACATGCAAAACTTTCATGAGCATTGTGATGTGGTATTTTATGATTGCAAAACTCCACAGTTTGTTGGCTTGTACTATTCATGTAATTTCCTCCTCTGCCTGCCTGCCCCAAAACAAAAGATTTTGTTTTGCGTTAGCTAGCCCTGATGTCTGAGGTCATATAAAAATCAAGAAAGTGAAAACCCTGACATAGAAATAGCATCCACTTCAGAGCAGTCTGTAGCTAGCTTGTTGGTGATTATTGGACTCTGTAGATGAAGACTTGAAAGTGTCTTCTTAATTTTAAATTTACGTTTATGGTTTTAATTCTGCCATTTTCTGTGCACTTTTAAAAGAAGTCCATTTCTTTATGCTGACTTTGCTATTTAATACAGAGAAGTTTAGGGTTTTTCCTCTTCTCTAATTTTATGCTCATCTCAGGTTGCAACTCATGAGGGATACTGAGAGGAGACAGATGCTGAAGGCAAAATTGCTTTTTTGTTTTTAATCTCAGTAATAATTCATCTATCTGGAAGACTATCTCTTGTGATAACAAATACAAAGAATTTTTGGCATGCCCAAGAAATTTCTGTATTTTTTGGAAGAAGCTATTTCCCATGGGAAACCCAAAAGTATCACAATCAATATCAATGCTTTCCTGCTTCCTAGTCTGCAGCTGTGGAGACAGAACAGTGCAGGGACACCTGCTTTACTGTCTCCATTTATAGATCTGAGGTGGCCTCAGTGTGAAGTGCTTCAGCCCTCCCTTTACATTGAAAGCAGCAGGAGGGAGATTGACAAAAACAGCCCACAGGTCCTGACCCACTGTCCTTTTCACTCGCGTGCTAAGGGAATACACTTAGATTTGTGTTAGAAGCAGAAGAACAAAGCATTTGAAAAGACACAAATGTAGAAGTTTCCTGCTTCTCACACAGCTTTAGAAAAAGCCAGGAATGGCATCGTGATACCTGTGGGCCCACTGAGCAGCCCTGGTGCATCCATACTGAACTCAGCAACTGGAGGGCTTTCTGTCCATAAGGAGCACCAAACTAACCAAATACTGGTTTGGTTCATGCAATCTGATGTGTCTTTTTAAACAGCATATTTATGAAATGTAAAGGAATTTCTTCTGTAGCACATGGACTGCATTGGCAAATGCTGCAATGGCCAAAATGGATTAAAATATCGTTTTGAATAAGTTAAGGGGAAAAAAATCTGTACTAAATATAAGGAGTCAAGATAAAGGTTTGACTTCAAGTTTAGGAATGTCCTCAGCCAAGAACTGCTACAAGTTGGGCAGTCACATCAGAGAAGCAATTCTGTGAACCCAAACTGTTCTTGTCCTTCCTTTTCCTCATCAATGTGCTCAGTACTAAGTTAGAAAAACCTCTGATTTGAAGCATTTTAGCTGGTTTATGGTTTATATATATATTTTTTTTTTTTTTTTTTTACTTCAGCTGTTTCTTCCTTCTTATTTTGCAGTTATATAGCTGTTGGTTGACTTTGTGGACCAATGTTATTTCAAGTACTGCCATTAGTTTGCACAGGCATCAAAACGATCCCCCATAGCTCATAATTTCAGTGTCTAGTGGCTATCTCCACTGCTGTTTATTATCTAGAGGATTTAAAATTTTCATCTGAGGCAAGGGAGTTTGCTGAGTAGGGATAGTTGTAGAGCACAAGGTTAAATGCTTTGCTGAACTGGTATTCCTTTGTCTATACTCACACACACAATTCTTCCAGGGTTATGAGGGGAGTAACTAACAGCCTTTAATACGTAACCCAATTTCAAAATTCCAGAACAGCAAATTTGCAGGATAATACTTCCTGTTCATGCAAAAGGCCTAGGACAAGGGCTTATCCTCACCTGCTTTCAGATATTCTTCATGTTCCCTGTTGACTCTGAGTTGTCATGGAAAAGTTTGCAGAGTTAGTTCCTTGGTTCAGTGTTTGGCCTGAAGTGGTTAGTGACCTTCTGCACCAGTAGTTTTGTTTTACAAGGGCTGACATGAATTTTACTTATCTTGACATGTGCAGATTAAGGTGTTCTTTGCTTCATCACCCATGAGAAGTAGCATCCTGAGAGAAGGATATTGTGTCAGCAATTTTAGGGACATCGGAGGTCTGAGTATCTACATAAATTTCACCACCATTTTGTTGGATATTTTAGAATGCTGGGGTGAGGCAGTAACATGTGACAGAGAGAGAAAGAAAACCCTTATGCTGTGAAATAGTTTACTTCAGCTGGTTTGCAGGTTTCTTTTTTTGTCTAGATATGGTTACTATAAAGAATATCTGATAGTCTATTATTTCTTTGTACAAGAATGTATGATAAAGAGAAAAAAACCTCTTCATCATATATGACAAAGAAGCACCCTAAAGCAATCCAGAGTATTGATGTTTGAGAGCCATGAGCTTGAACACAGGCAGAATCTGAATGCAACTCTAGTTTTACACTCATGTAATTTTAGAGCGGTTATGTTTTTATCTGAGAGGGGAATTAGGGGAATTTTTTAATACAGCTGTTAAATTTTATCTTGTTTGCCTAAGCTGCTACATAGCAGGGTTTTTAAAAAAAAATTATGGTTAGGATTTTGATATGACCTTATCACTCAGCATACGGCAATACAGATGGAGAGTGAAGTCACAGATGAGTGACAGTGAGGAACCGACTGGGAATGAGCAAAGCCTTCGATATGCAGAGAATGGAGGAGAAAACCATCTGCTTTAACAGTTTTCTGATGGACTCCCTTGCAGGCTGCATGTCAGATGTCTTCTGGAAGTATTGAGAAGAACAGCTTTATTTCCTTCAATATTCCTTATCAATTTCCTTCCTTCCTTCCTTAAATCATACTGAAATCTCAACCAAATGTCCACAGTGGGAAGGAATCTGCCATCCCAAGTCAGTTATCTTCAGGAAAGGCTTGCTCTGTCAAACTCTTAACAACTTGACCAGAAAGTCAGTAGGGAGCAATGACTGTGTCCAGAGAGTTGGTTCCTCCTAAAACAGGTAAGGTGAGTCACATACCTGAAGGTACCTGTATTTCTTTATTGATTATAGACACTTAAATTAAGGTTAGTTAAAAGCCACTCTTACCTGTGCTCAAAGAAAGGCAGAAGATGGAGTTTCAGGATATGTTGTCTTACCTGAAAATTTTATGCCCATGGAGTTATTTTTCCAATATATGGGAACTGATAAGCATTTGGGTTGTTTTCCTTGTTTTGCTGGATTTTTTTTTGTTGTGTGTTTTTGTTGCTGTTTCTTTTCAAGACTAAATACAGCTGTGAAATGAATTATTGTATTTAGGAAGCGGAATCTTCTTCAAGAAAAGTACCTGTGCAATAAACATGATGTGCTATTGAGATTAAATGTTTACTGAGGATATGTATAGATTGGACTTGGATGAGAGATCTATAATACCTCAGCAATCTGAGGAGTTGAGGCTGGAGCTCACAGATTAGGACTGGGATGTGGAAGGTTCAAGAACATGTACTTGGTTTTCCTACATTCAAAGACCAGTTTTTGAGTGCTCTTGAGGGTAAGAGGATAAACTTCATCAGAAAGCAGGGTCAATTTATTTGTAACAGATGTTGGAAGCCCAAGAGCTACAGCCAAGTGAGATTGGTTTTATACCCTCATCAGCTTTTCTTACTAGCCAAGATTCTTGACATGAGAGTGCATTCTCAATGATCAATTAGCTACTTTGTATTATCTGTTAATTTGCTCCCAAATGCTATGTGCAAACTGCTTCCTTCACAGCTGCCACAATCTCCTACTTCCCTTTACCGCATTCTGTGATATATTCAATTTTGCAGCTTTGAGTGCACCGAAATGTAGATGCACTGTCAAATTAATGGCAGGGAGTAATATCCAGTGGCACAACGCAAGGATTCACTACAGTTTCTTTTAGTGCAGTTTGTCAGTTAGTAAGTTGTGGTCCATTTGAAGTATCTCCTCAGCTTCAGCTTTCCAGATGTGGCCCTGTACTGCTGCAAAGCCACAGGCCGAATAATCATTTTAGGCTAAACTTTTTATTGTAGAATTAAATGGGTACTGACTGTACCCAGTTGCAGAAGAAGGTTGTTTTCCTTAATGTGTTGATTCTGTTCTTCATCAGCAGTTCACATGCCAATTTCTTATACTGTCTTCTTTTCCTTGTTACTCTCTTCTTTTTATACCCTTGTATTCCGCATCTGAGATCTTCCTGCACGTGATGGTTGTCCCATCATTCACCCCAAATAAAAGGTAGTATCTCCAATGCTCCTAGGAAATAAAAGTAAAATCAAAATGCAGGTAATCTCCTGTTTGTCTTTTGCTTTTCCAAGGGAGTACAAATTCTATACCAGCCTTATTGCGTACGTAGGAATGCTGCAGGCAGGGGCCAGGCCTCCCAGCATTCTCCTCCCACCTGTGCCAAGGATGGACCTCAGCTGAGAAGAGGCTTTGCAGTGAACCTCACCCCCTGTGCTTTGATGTGTGGGCAGGTCAGGCTTTTATCACATGGTACAGCATTGCTGAAGCAGCCTATTAGAGGTGGTTTCATTGCAATAAAAATCAATTTATTTTTACTGCTTTAGAGCATCTTCAATTTATCTTTAATCTCTAACTTTCTTTCTATGTGCTCCACTTTAATTTTCAGATTGTTTTATTTATTGAAATAAGAAAAGGTAGCCTGAATGGTTCCAAGAGGAATTATCAAGTTCTGAAAGAGAATTGTAAATCATGCCAAAGGAGGAAAAAAAGGAAAGAAAGAGCTGAACTTGGTCCTTATTATTTCTAATATCATCATGCTGATGCTTGCATACAGTAGCTAATAGATTTAGTTCACATCGGTTCATACAATACATAGAAAATGTGAAAAAAAAAAAAAAAAAAAGATGGGAAATGTCACCTTAAGTTCAATAGGTCAGATTTTCAGCTGGTGTAAAATGAAGCTTTGTGGATTCCCACCTGTTTAAGGTCAGGCCTAATATATTCATAAATGTCTTTCTTATACTGCCATTTTATACAGCCATGTAACTTTCTAGTTGGCTTTTTCCTTTCTAAATTCATCCTCAATTGATGCACAGCGAAAAAGCTAATAAGATCAGCAGTGGAACAGTGTAAAAATACAGCTCTGACATTATGACTTTAAATAATTCTTCATATCAAGTTATTAATAATTTTTGAAAAGTCAAAAAAGTACTCCCTTCTGAGCTGTGATTGTACCTTAACTTCATTCATTCAGGGAAATTTTGCATGGAACCTTTGTCTTGTAGTTCTACCTGGAAGGCCTCAGGTGTGCCATATGATCCATAGGTTTTATGGGGATGGCTCCTCCCATGTTAATTTTAAACAAATTTATGGGTCAGGCTGTTAATACTGTAGTTATTTAAATTTCTTTTTTTTTTTTTCCTCTCGTCGGACATTATAAGAATTGGAAATTTGTGATTTTTTTGACATTTAAGTGCACTTGAAATGCAAAATATAAAAAGCAGGTAATTGGCCACATTTCATTTAAAAGAATAATTAAAAGTTATTTTTAACTTGTAAGCTGCAGGGCTGTATCTGTCTCAAGTGATTACATGTGGAAATGAGAGTGCCCCTTATTTTGCTGAATAAACTAAAGGCTATTGTTTAAATGATCTCTAATGACCTTCTAAATCTTTACTTTAGTAGCCTTCTGCTATGAATAACGACTCTGACCTTCCTGATTTTTCTCAGGGTATGAGGTGCTATCCAGTATGCCCTGGACTAGCGGGAGTCTATCCTTAAAGGAGCCCCACTGGGAGGCTTGATTTGCCCCCACATCCCTTCTTTTTGTTCTGCAGTTTAAAGTGATAACAAGCTCTTTCCTGGAGCATCACTCCTCATGAACAGCATAGGATATTCCCAAACTGGAATACTGGAAATCCTTTTGCAGCAGATTTCTTGAACCTTTAAAGTGGTCTACAATATATGGTTCACTTCCATTAAAAATAATTGTTTAAAATGAGTTTGGTAGTTTTACCACATGCAGGTTGCTACTATATTTTCAGAAATTAGTTTGGTGAGTTGTATCCACTAATGTGGATACAAGCCACCCTTATATTTTAGGGTAGGCTTCATTATTGTTAAGTTTTATGGCCTCTGAAGCTAAAAAACTTCTCTTGTATTTCATTGCTTTTGAAATGGAATGATAAAAATTTAACATAAATTTTAGATGGGAAATGTCAGCCATTGCTCCTTGAGCTGTATGCAGAAAGAGACTTCACAAGGATCCCTTCAGAGAAATGTTCTCTAGAAAATCTTTGTCTGAGTGCTAAATTGTGGGGATTTTCTTGCTTTGGGTTTTTTTTTATTTTGCTCTATACAGGTGACACTATTTGCATTCCTATTAGCAAATTCTTTGTGTAGCAGAGATCAGTCTCTGAGACTTCCATTCAAAACCCAACAGTAGATCTTCCTTTGTGTAATCTGTCTGTAGCAGGGCAGCTACAGGCACATCCTAGGCAAAGAGGTTGTTCAATAATGTCAGATGAGTCCCTGGAGCCCTGCTCTCTGTCATATTATTTTCTGCAAATGCTGACGAAAATGAAGCGAAGCATTTATTTATATTCATATGCCTATTATTATGGTAATAGAATGGCTATTGTAGAATAAATAAGACAATTTATACATATGGGGTTTAACTTAAAGTCCCTTTTCAATGATTACCTCACAATTTTTTTCCCAAAATTGAAATGGGAACTCAGATGGAGTTAAGATATGTAAGTTTCTGCACAAGTAAGAAAGGTGACAGTTGGAGAGATGAGAATAGTTAGACCTTAGGTGAGGGGCTGTGCTGAACTGCTTCCTGCATCTGTATTAGTGAAATATATCCAGTAATATACAACAGGCTGTGTGCCTTCGAAGCATACCTTAGACTGCCAATGTGTTGTGAGGCAGAAAGAGAACACAAGTTTTCTTCATTCCCCAGAGAAAAGTGAGTATCCATTGTGAGCTACATTTATTGAAGTGCATTATTGCACTCATAAAATGCTTTTTGGTTATGGTGCAAACACAGGAGAGAGTAATTTAACCCCTAGCTTGCAGAGAAACCAACACACTTGGAATTCCTGTTTAAATGTTGAAACAAAAAGTGGCACCTTCCCTTGTAAGAGTGTCCAGATTTAATTTTACTTGCCTGAAAAAAGATGCCTGGTTTATGTGCCTCTGGTCAGACCCTTTGCTGAATGACATAAGTTTATATTTATATATGGTGTTGTTATATATTGGTTGGGAACTTCTTTTTATACTTCTTTGTAAAATCTGCTTATACAAAATAACAGAAGCCAGTAACCACTTATTTATTTCTTTTGTTTTTGTAACAAACATTGACAACAGTGTGGTTTAGAATTTCTAGCCTACTATTGTGTTACTCTTCTACTGCTAAATCCTATATAATCTTGCACATCCATGGAACTAGCTATGCCAAGTCTTTTAAATATAGGTAACTGCTGTGACTCTTCCTTCCCTTTTTGCCATTCCACTTTCCTACTAGTCCATTATGATAAGAAGGATGAATGAAAACATAGCTGTGATTTGGGTCTACTAAATGCCTGTTATCCTTTCTATCCTTTCCTAATGATAGTTTATTTTTATGCTTCTTGCTCCTCTATGTTTGGCTGTCATCCACTCTTCATTGCTTTGAGGATTAAGTGGTTGCTATTCCTCTTTTATATTTCTCCTAGTTTTCTGCATCTCTAGTGAATAAATATATAGTCACTTTGACAGTTTTGTGTCTTTTGATAGTGGGGTTGTAGGGTTTTTTTCTCTCTAGTATATCTTCCTGTGATTTTTATAGTTCTATAACATCCGTTGCCTCAGGGCATGTTCAGTAAAATCCTGCAGGAGTTTGTTGAGTCTTTAAGAGGTATCAGCTTGTTAATAATTTTACAGGACCTGGAAAGAAAGAATGTGTGATATTTATAGGACAGGTTGTTCATCCACTGTGGCATTTTGGCAGATATATTGATATATATCTTCTTTGAACTCAGTGTTTTTCCATCAGGATGAGCTCTGCTTTTCTTCGCAGTCTCAGTGCTGACAAACATGGCATAGGCAGTGTGAGTGTGTGGATATGTACATCTGTAAAAATGCAGCATTATGCTTTACATCCTTGCCTTCATTTTGAATTTTAGTCTTCAAATTATTTACAATCTGTATCTCACCTATGTGGTGCAACGTACGTATTCTTCATTGTCTTTTACCTTTTCCATTTTAAGTCTCTAGCCAGCAGTTCTGTCCCTGGATGTCTGAAAGAGATGCACCAGTTGGAGTGATCCTACTGGATAATCAGGAAAATATATTTGACTTGGGAAAAAAAAAGAAAAAGAAATAAAAAAGGAAGAACTATTCAATGGAAAGCAAAAGACTCAGGGGCCTTGTTAATGAGAGAATGAACGATCATGAGAGAGAGAATATTTCACTCCTAGGTCACCAGTTCAAATGCAGACTAGCTTAATAGTGTAAGTTGTTAGCATCTGACAGCTGTTCCATAATCCATGAGAAATGGGAAAATAGTCACAATCTAGTTTCTCTGGCTTCTAGCTATCCAAACGTTGACATCCTACAGACGATCATAATTTGCACAGGGATATTAATCATTTGTTTTACCCTTGCAGACACCGAAGGGAGGTATTACAATCCCAAATGTAAAGAACACTTGAACTTTCCCATTCTTTAGATATTACAGTATGGGACAAAGTTGAAGGATATTTGAAAACCACTGTGAGAAAGGTATCACCTCCCCCTGCCATTTGCAGTGTTGAGTTACTTGGTAATTGAGGATAGCAAAGAGACAACATAGACCTTGGTGTAACTAAGCTTTGCTGGATGTTTTTAATGAGTAAATATAGAGTAAAAATTACATATTAACTTTGAAAAACAGATTAAAAATTTAAAAGTTTGAAAGGCAAACAAAAGTATTTCCTTTGAATTCATAGCCCTGAGGTGGTGGTGTCAGTTCAATGCCATAACTTCCAAAATTCTTAGGTTACACTATTGTGTGTACAAATTAAAGTTAAGAACAACATGCTTGAACAGGTTTAGTATTTATATAAATACTGTGATTATAACAACAAATAACTGTATTTTTACTTTGCAATGTTTCAAATAGTAAGTTAAATGTGTGTCTATATTATATGTAGCATCAATTGATCACAGAAGAACCATTACATTGGGATTTATGGACTTAGATTCTCACAATCAGAAAATTTCAGAACTGTTTGAAGGAACTAAAATTCATGGGCTTGATTCTGGAAGATTAAAAAAAAAAAAAAACAAACAACAAAATAAAAACCCTGGAAGAAAAGTCTGGGCTGTAAGTGAGAAAACATTAGAATGAGGCATAATCTTTTTTTCTTTCATTCTTCCATCCAAAAAAATCTGCAAAAATACCCAAGTCAATTGTTACACAAATGGGGCAAAGTAAACCAAGGAAATACTTACACACACATCATCAATATCACAGTTCTGGTCTATTTTCTGGTTTTTGATTGGGAAATATAAGATTAAAATTTCTTTGTGCAGGATTCTTTTTTAAAATAAAAAGTGAAAAATACTGCCATTTTTCCATGTCATTTGGGAACTTGAGTGTCTCTTCTATTCCTCAAACCACAGCAATATTAAATGGGTTAAAATTTGCTTTAAGCCTTCACATTTGTTTTAAATTAGTTTATCAGTTTCTTGCACTGCCAAGTATCTGTACATCCTGTTTACTTCAACAGGCCTTGCAAGTGTTCAGTGTTTTGTGAGGTTCAGACTGGTACTTCAGGAGGAGTAGATCCATGTAGGTTCATTTTGCTCTTTGGTGCATCTTGTAAAGGCTCTTCAGATTAACACAAGCCCAACCCAGCTGCTAGGAATAGGGAAATGTAATTTTGAAGAGGTTTTGGCTGTTACGAAACAAAAATGATGCATAGAATGGATATGTTTGTAAGCAAAAGTGACATCTCCTGTCTCAAATGGTAGAGCACATCTTAGCAGCTGCTCTTTATGTGTAATTAGAAGCCAGATGTGGTAGAAACCTGGTTGTTTTACAGGAGATAACAACAGACATTAAAAACTCACTTCTTCAAAATAAAAAATGCAGCCAATACATTATCAGAACTTGGAAATTAGTGATCATAAACTAGATTTGATTTAGCTATGATGCCTTTCATTAATCACATTTGTTTATATAAATGTCAACAGTTGTAGTCTCCTGGCATTTTCTTGAACTACCATCATGAAGTGTTTATTTTGAAGTAGCATGTTGTTCTGCATATAATGAGAATTTTAGGCTTCTTTTCTGCTCCTCAAACACTTTTTAATGCGGCTTTAACACTTTTGCCATTTAGTTAATTTAACTTTTTTAGGGACATATGCTTGGAAGGATCTCCCTGTTAATGTTTTTGGCTCAAAAGACTAAAGAGTTACTTCCTTAAAAATGATTGCAGCTTTCAAACTGAATACGCAAGCCAGATTCTCAGTGTAGGCGTGTAACAATTATTTTCTTACAATTTGTAAGTGACCCAAGGTTTAATTGCAAACAGGATCCAAAGTGAAAATAGCTCGTGATCATTATATAGAAGAGTTTCCTTTCCACAGACATTTCTACCTAGAGATGAGAGACAAAACAAAGAAAACCCAACACTATGTCTGCTTGTTTAAAGTGTCTCTGATTTTACTGTTGATTAAATTTTCAAGACGAAAGCTCAGTTCTTCACTATGTGATTAGTCTTATATACAGGCACCTGAAGAAATTGATGATTTGTTGTTTACTGTAACTTGAAAACAGCACAAGTGACTGCATGCTGTACATTTTAATTTACCCTTTTGATTTTTTTGCCATCTTCATCAAAAGTGCAAATTTTCTTTTTAGTTCAAACTTGTCAAAGAAAGAAAACAGCAAAAGAATAATTTCAACTCTTAATGTGCAAAGTGAAGCAGTTTGCAGGTATATCAGTTATTTTTCATAGCTGCCAGTTGAGGATGGAAGTTGGGTTTCAGATGTTCCTTTTTCCAATTTGTCTTGCAGAAGTGAAAATGTTTTGCCATGGGCCTAATTGTTCATTTACTGAAGATTTAAATTATTTCTTCTCTTTATCAGTTATAAGCCTGACATAATTTCATTCTTCTATTTGCCTAAAAACATTATTAAGTGATTTTTACTGAATAAAGCTGGGTTTAAAATAAATTTTAAATAACTTTCCCTAGAATTATTTATTCTTTTCTTTACTGTTCTGAGTGACTTTTTTTTGCTGATGTTAATAACTAGAAACTAAGGGCAAGTCTCTTCCTCATTCTCTTTCTGAAATTACATATCCAAATGGCAAGGCTGTAACCATAAATAAGATGTAGGTTTTGTGGGAAGATATAGAGTCCTTTACACTTAATTAATTAAGCAAGGCTTAAAATGTGAAGTTGTATTTCTCCACATTTTTTTTATATAGGCAGTAATAAAATGAGCACTGCAATATGGGAAGAGGAGAAAATACTACTGCAGGCTTAATGTAAGTCAGTGATTTGTAGGTCAAATAGAGCAATGGGGTTCTTAAGTTTTTTTTGGAGGTGAATAACAGCTTGAAAAAAATACTGGGTCAATGCTATGCAGCCAATACTTTTTTTGAATGATCTATTTTGTTCAACCCAACATCTGTCTCTGCTGCTTATCTAAGGTTTTTGTGAAGTTTTATTGTAAAAAAAACTTGATTACTGTAGCAATAGATACAGATTTTGATTTGTGTCTTGTTGTGGTTTCCTTGCAGAATTAAGGATGATGGAAAAACTGAATTGCTGTTTGTCACTAGCAGAATAATATTCCTTTGAAACATTATTTGACTTTTTTGTTTGCTTGTTTTTGGCAAACATTATTTAGTCCCTTTGTTGGGAAATCAAGCATGTTCTTCCAGGCTTTTGCTTCTTCTGTCACAAGCCAATCCTGACAGCTCCACCTCTGAATGTAACCTCACCCCTCCAAAGTAGATGTTACCTGGTGGGTGCCTAGTCCCTCCTTCCCTACCTGCAGTTTTGACAGCATGAGGGAGTGCTGGCTAGCCCAGAGTCAAATGTGTTCATTAACTGGCTGGGCTGGGCCGGGCAGGGGGGATGTTTGGTGAGGAGAGAACCTGCTGCATTACCATGTGGTGGAAATGGGCACCAGAAAGCAGACATTAGTGCTCTCCTGAAGGCCACCCAGGAGCAGATTATCTATGAGACTCCACCTCTCAAACTTGGTTGCAGTTTATGAGTAGATTCAATACCTACCATGATTTTGGATTTAGAGATATGGCATATGATTGCATAAATCTTGCTTCGAAGGATGCCAGGAGGGGAAAAAGGAGTCAGGTTTATTTATTTTGGTTTAGACTGCTATTAGCAGGAAAAAAAATGTTATTATTATTTATAGATTATATTCACCTATCCAGGTACATTTTTACTGCCATTTCCATGCCAATTTGGTGCTTGGTTTAAGTAGAAGTGAAAACTACATTCAGATTTATTTGTTTCCATGGGATTTGAGACAAATTCTGACTAGAAGAAGTGAATCTCCACATAGATCTATGGAAAGCAAGCTGCATATCTAGGATGGAGGGTTCCTTAGGTAAATGCTGTGATATTTTAGAAATATGAAATCCTTTATTTTTTATTTTGCATATGAATGTATCAGCATGTTGATAAAAGAAGGCAAGTTTGAGAAGAAGGTTTGCTTAGTGCTTTGCAAAGTTGAGCAAAGCAGGCACAGTGGGATGGACTGGAAATTGAGGATTGAGTTATGCCCTCTATATAGATTGGACTCTGAACTTTTTAAAATGCACTTTTTTCTCTTTAAGAAATTGCTTAAGACCAAGCATGTCTGCGTGTGGTGCATGGTGTTGGACACCATGTGTGGGTGGCATGGTGTTGGGATGGAGCTCACCATTGCTTCAACCTGGTGGAGTCTAAATCAGGAGCTTACAAACATGAAAACAGTAAAAGAGCCTGTGGCTTACAAAGGCACAGATGGTAAGAACAGTGTGAACAGAGCAGAAAACCTGAACAACTTTCATGTAAAGAGGAAACCACAGGGGTACTTCTGTTTATCAAGCCTGCCTGGGTGGCCAAAGTCCCTTTTAACAGCACAGAAAAGCCCGTGTGCTGTGTAGGTAACACATTGCACACAATATTTTAAAAGAGTGCTGTGAAAACTGTGAATAATGAAGATATATTTGACCAGAATATGTATCTATTATGTTGCATTCCAAATCTAATGGGCAAAGACAGATATTGCAGTATATGATTAACACTACTGGAAATTGAAAAGAATTTTGTACCTCGAATAGCTGAAGGAAAGGTTTGTTAAAGAGCAGAAATTGCAAGCTGAAATAAGATGGAAACAGGGAATAAATTATAGTTTTTCACCTACCTCAATCAAAGCATACAATGAATCTTGCATTTCCTGATTGAAATTCAAGCTATACTTTTTAATAGTTTGAGGCTTAATTTAATGGAAACATTGGAAATTGTAGATTGGATAGTGCTTCTCTCAATCTCTTTTGCTGCATTCAACTTTTCTTTTGTAATTTATGTATTTGTAGATAAAACAAAGATGTGAGCTTATAGCTTGCTATTGATTCAACTCCTTTTCCAGTTGATTTAATTAGGTCCTTTGCTCCTTGAAAACCTGATCTGAAGCTTAGATACAGATACATTGCTTCAGGCATTCAGGCTAAGGTGATGGAAGGAAGCAATGAGCCCATTGTGAGGGGCTTGGCATGGGGAGCAGTGGGGGAAGCTGGCAGCAATCAATCAGCACTGCTTTCCTTAATAGAAAACTCTCCAGTGCCAAAGTTACTACTGGGAACAGAGATATGCAAATAAAGTGTGGAGAACTGCATAAATGCAGACTGATAAAGAGGGAGATTCAGTAAGTTTTGTATGCAGTCCATACAGGTTGTGGTGTGGTTTGGAGCTTTTTTTGTGGTGATGTTCTGGTTGCTTTCTTGTTAACATGATTAAAAAGAGAAATAAGAGCAGGCTGGAAGACCTGCCTTTTACCGAGGCATGATAAATGAGCTTTATGTACACTTATTTTGAGTGGATGCAAAGACATTCCTAGGTGTGTGTGACCTATTGCCCATCTAGCAAGAGTGCAGTGCTTTAAAGCAACATCTACCAATATTGCAGTAAAAATTATTTCTGAAAGTAGTTATTTTTAGAAACATGGGAAGTGATGAGACCGCAGTTACTCTGGCTACTGCTTTCTAGCATCTCAGACCCTTTCTTGAAGCTGCCTCTCTTCTCTGTTTAAGACATCCATTTTTCAGCTCACTAGTATTCTTATTCTTTCAGGGACAAATATTAAGCACTAACTCTTTTCCCATGAGGTAAGTAGCAACTACTTCACATATATACAGGATATAATCCTAGTTCTAGAACAGTAATTTATGACACTGTATTCAAACTCAATCAAAATAGGAAGACCAAAATAAGATTACCAAATTTCTTAAAATAATTTTAGCAAGTTTCTTAGGTCAACGGGTTGTGTACTTTCAACTTAACCATAAATTATTTCAGATTCCAACTATTCCTATTAAAATGTTGAAATTTATATGATTAGATTATAAGTCTACCAAGCTCAGGTAACAATTGCATATACAGTACCAAAACTTTAGGAAGGCCTGGGTAAAGCAATATGAAATTATGTAAATGGATTTACATCAGAATTATCTGTATTAATGTTGCAGTGTAGGATATCTGCTGAGGAAGATAATCATCTTTACTTCAGACACACTGCTCAAATGCATGCATATTGTCTTCTGTTTCTCAGACAGTAGAACTTGAAAACTAAAAGCTTCCAAGTATCTTCTTTTTGGTCAGGTGACAAGCAGAGAGTAGGGATTAATGAGCTGCAACCATGAGGAAAAGGGAGATTGTTTCCCCATGTCTTTGTAGTTGGAACATATGCGCATAAGATGATGCTCAAACTTCAGTACTTGGCAGCCAGTTCAACCTCCTGCTCAAGTCAGGACTAACTTCAAAGCTCTTGACACTTTGTTCTATTTCACGGCTATTAAAATAAAGGTCTTCGCTTAATCCTGAGGCAAATTTTTAGAATTATGTAGGCAAGTGAGAAAGTTTTGCCTACTTCCTCTGCCAAGCACTGTACTAGCAAGGCTCTAATTGTTTTGCCAGAATATGCCATGCCCATGTTATAAACTGAGGGAGGCCGCAGAGGAAGGGAGAGAGAGAGTCAGACCACCTGTCTCAAGCTCCTTCAGGAAAAGTATGGGAGGAATGTGCCCAAGAGTGGTAGGTGAGCCAAGTCTTTCTGTGGGGGCAGAGAGGTCCAGATGTCTATAACCATTTTTTTGGGTCTTATTTCCCTCCTGTGCTGAGCACAGTGATGCACATGCCAACACAAAACCCAGCAGAGGGAAGTGGATGGTGCTGCCTGGAAGAGGAAATGCAACCCCCTGGGCCAGAGGGTCCCCTCAGGTAGACACAACCCTGGCAGCCCTAAAATGAGGCATGGCTGGGATTGCCTGCTTGAACTTTTGACCCTTAACTATCTCAGCTCCTAACTACCTGAAAATCTTATCCCTACATGCACAAAACTCTGCACAAGTAAATAACTAATATAGGGACAAAGATATGCAAGGTGTGCTTTGGAACTTTCCCTGCAGAAATCCAATAGGTGACATTTACAAAAAAAAAAGTAAGAATTTTCAGTTATTTATGATATTTATATTTATTTCCTTTTTTTTTCCCCCTGAATTATGGAAAGCTAACATATAAATATGGAAATAAATAAGAGGAATTTTTTACCCATACGAGTGTGTGAGTTGCATCTTCAAAATGCTGCTTTGCTTACTCTGTTGCTAGTTGTAAAATCTTATACAATCTCTCAAGGTATTTTGGTAACTTGATTTTCATTTGCTACGCTTACCACAACATAAGTACCCAGTCTCAGTAAGGATTAACCATTTCACCAGCTGAGTATATGAACGTGGTGAGAAAAAAAAAAATTATTGATTCCTGATGGAATTTGTGAGTAATTTAATATTGTCAGTGCCAAACATACTTGAAAAACAGGCCTACTTTTTCTAAGGAACTTTAAATAACCTTTTCCTAGAGTCAGTTGCTGTAGACTCTCCCCAGCTTGACTTGAATTTGGCCTTTTGTTACGTGGAAAACATTTAATAACTTCTGAGAAGATAAATGTTGTACGTAGGTTTTATTTTTATTGAGTTTGTTAAAACTTAACACCTTGATTCCTTTTCAGTTTAGAATGTCTAGAACAAGAATGTCTTTTAGAGGTTGATTCATTATTTGACATGCCTTTTGGAAAACAAATAGGATTTGTAAGATGGGCCAGCATATCAATCACATTGCTTTGTTACTGTAGTTTGTGTTACACATCTGTCCAGGTCTGATAAATGGATTCAGTACATTCCTAGCTATCCCTCCTGCTTTTGTGGTTCAGGTGGCATTCCTCCCTCTTTCATTCTGGACACCTGTGCCCTGGATCATCTTCATTCCATGATGCCCTGACCCCCCTGTGTGATATGGCACGGGCATCACTAGACAAAATTCAGTGGTTGTTGAGCAGTTGCAAATGTGCTAAAGATGCCAATGCCTGAAGATCTGTGCTACACGGACCAATACAGAGACTACTTGGAACTCCATGTGGTGTAACTGCAGCCATGGAGAGGTTTCACAGAGCAGTGTGGATGTGAGCCACCCCGAGCCAAATGGCAAAGGAAAGAGGGATTAAAACAGCTCAGTACATGCAGCCCACAAAAAATATGGGAAGAGTGCTGCTCTAGGAAATACTCCTGTAATACCAACCCAGGTATCACCAAAACTGAACAGTGCCATGGCTTTCCTGTTAGAAGGTGCTCCTTAGAGGCAGGGGTATGTAGTATGACTTGGGGGATGTATTTCACCACTTCTACGAAATTGGATCTTTCCCAGGCCAAATCCCCAGACAACTGTGGTTTTTTAGATGCAGAGATTCTTTGTACATCTCCAGGGGTTCAAGTCTGGTTGTTTCCTCCCTCATCCTCTTTTAAATATGGAAGCAACTAATTGGCCACTTTTCTCAACTCGTGAGTTACGCTCATTTTCATAAATTTGTTAGCACAGTATCTTTACAGGCAAGAGGATAAATGTGTTTAATTATATTGTTTTTACTTGTCTTTTTAACTTGTCTTACTTCCTTTTCCCTGGCTTTAACCCCTTCTTTCTCTTCAATAAAAATGTTTTGAATGTAGAGGCATGCTTGCATGTTCCCATTTTAATTTTGAGAGCTAGAAGATAATTAACCTTAACAAAAATGCACATCCAAGGATCATGCAGAATAGTCCATAATTTTACTCCCACAGACATGCAGCTAAAGTTTGGGACCCACTGAAAACAAGCTGGTGGTGTTACTGGCAGTATTTGTAATGCTTTTTGTCACAACACAGGACAAAGTAACCAAGTCATATGCAGGGCTGAGTATCCAGCAGCATTTGTGGGAACTACGTTCACCAAAACGTAAAGGGAGGAATGTGAAGGAAGCTTCCAAGTTTCTGGACAGATATATGAGTGCATGAAGCTTAGCATGAGGAACATCTTTGAGTGAGTTGTTAGTAGTGATACTCCCACGTGCAAAACTGTCTTGTGCTCACGGTTATTCCTTCTGCCATGAAACAGAAGGAAAACACATTCTTGGTCATATTCATTCTTGATCTGTTGGTTAAAAATGCTTTTTCATGAGAAACTGGGACATGCCTCTTAGAGGGGGTCATTTTTATATATTTTACTGTCTGGGTGTTTTGATTACAACTTTTAGCAGAAGCGGGGCCTTGACAGTCGTGGCCAAGATATACTCAGCAGAACACCTGGCAAAGCAGTTCTGGTTGTATATCATTATGACCTTAATCCTCATGTCTCTGCTCAGCTCAAATGCCATTGCAGCTAGCAACAATTAAAGGGAGAGGAGTAGGTGCTGTTATACAAAAGATAATATCAGGTGATTAATACTTGTGCTGGCCATTTTATTCCTCTATTAAATGTGCTGAATTAACATTTCTGCCAGAAATTTCTTAGTGCTTCATCCCTAAGTGTATCTAATGTGAATCATTTTTGGCTTCAGTACTAGGCTATTGTTTGTTCAGGATTCTTAATAATACATATAGAAAAGGGCAATTCATATTTCTTTGCTAACTAGAGTTTTAGATTCAGTGGTTTGTTTTTCTTTAACTGAAGGCTGCAGGTAATGCATGATTTAATAAAATTACTTGAGCATTCCCACCTGAGCACTGATCATGATAGAATAATACAAATGATTGATGTTCTCTTCCTTTATGGTAAGCCAAAAAACCTGATCATGGTATCATAAAAAAGGAATAGCATTTTATAGCAGCAATCAAAGTTGAATGAAAACTAATGAATTAAAGGGGGAAGTTTTAGTACCTCTTTGAAAGAAAAATTCCAAGTATTTTATGGGATGAATTTATATAGGCTTTAAGGTAGAATTCTTTCTATAAAATAGACATGATAGTTTTTGCTGTCGCATTTAGCGTTTATCAAAAACATTCTAATAGCAACAGCCATAAAAATGCAACAGCATTTACTAAATAAGAAGCGCTTATGTTTTGATTAGAATAATTAAATATTCCTTTATTTTATAGCTGTGAAATGAATATATAAATAGAAGATCAAATGTATTTTCTGTTGTGGCTAGAAAATAACTCTGCATTTTTTCTTAAGTAATTTAATTATGTATAAAGCTTACCTGTAAAGGCTGTTAAATACCTTTTCCATGTTGTTTTGTTGTTGTTGTTGTGCTGTGTTTTTTTTGCCTATGTGTGCCTCAAAAATTCATCCAGAAGGTAGAGATTTGTTATTAAGGATATCTGACAAGTTAGAGTTTGATTTGGCCATGGTCTAAAGCCATGGCCATACAGTCATTTAGTTTGGCACAAATGTCAGCAGAAGGAATTCCTTCCTTCTTCTTCCACAGTCATGGCTGCCTACTCTGATTATGCCTGTCATGCTCCCTGCAGCATTTGTGAAGCTAAACCATAGACTGAGTGGAAGCCTTATCCAATGAAAAGGATGTGTCTAGCTGGATGCTTGCAGGAATTACATCACCAGAGCTGAGCAAACAGCTTAGCGATGGCCTTTTATTACAGGGATAGGGACTTTGACCCATTGAAAACAAAGCCTAGCAAGGTGCTAGTTCAGGGCACAGGGAACAGGACAGGCCACCAAACAGGAGAAACTGCTGTTGGAATTTTGATGTCATGGGTGGTTTGTGTTTATTTGGACTCCAAGGACAAAATTTTTGACAAAACTTCAAAACCACACTGTTCCTAGTGATTGAATCCTGTTGCCCTTCCAGAGTGGAAGTGGATGGATGTTGGCTGAGGGCCATGGCCCACAGATCACCAGTCCTGTCACCACTTGCCACTTCAGCACAACACAGGGCCCGGTGTCTTTCACATCCCAGAAACATCCCTCTGTGACATTCAGCGCATGTACTCAGAACAGGCTGTTGGAACATCAACAGGTTCTGGTTCACTTCGTTCTTTGAGTCAGTTGAGAACCCCTGTTGTTAATCTGCTGCTGCCTCAGGGCACACTGCAGGATCCTCATGCAATTTCTCTAGTTAAAAAACATAAAAATACTTCTCTCTACTTTAACACTTTCTTTTTTTTTATTCATTTGCTCTCCAAAATTTAGATTTCTAATGGTAAATTCAGCAAAATTTTACTGTAATATATGAGAGAGGGGAGTCTCAGGCAGAAACAATCAGGAAAGAATGAAATACTGTTCATTTATACTTCTGTATGCTTGGCTTTAAAATTTTAGTGTTGAGTGTTTGATAATTTTCTATAGAGTCTCTGTGCATGAATTATTGGAAGTTATGGGTTCAATATACCCACAGATAGATGATTTATTGTTTCCAATGAAGACTCAGTCTCATGGTACAACACAAAAATGACATGGATTAGAATGTCAAGCAGAGTGACAATATGCCATCAGATATATGTTGTTTATGTACATATACATTCTTTATTTGAATAGTTCCTTGCTTTGTTACTATTGTATCTTAAAGAGCTGGCATTAGTGAACTGCTACTTAGAGTTAGGTGTGCCATTAAGGAGGAAGTACACTGAAGATGTTTTATGCCAAAAGCATGATGTGAAATGGAATTTTAGATATTTATGGGACAAGGTGGCAAAACATTGTATAAAACAGATGGCAACAGAAGAAGTATAATTTAAAATGCTGAGTGAGAAAATGAGGCAATAAAGGACAGAATTAAGAAATTATACCCCCAAAAAATGGATGTGTGATATGTAAGAAGATGGCAGAAGGATTACAAGAGTGGATGAGAGTGTAAAATTGTCCAATTTCCAAGATACTTAGGGGCTTATGTGCCATTGTCAGGAGGAGAAACTTTTGTAGATGTTCATGTGTCTAATAATAATCTGCATCTTGAGCTGCATGAATGCTTGCAAAAATAACCTGTATTCATTTAGGATCCTAAATGGATTCAAGGATCTTTGTGTTTTAGACTGTTTTATGCTTTTGGAATTTTTACCCATTGTGATGAAACCTAAACGCAGATAAAACTAAAACCTGCATTTAGAATGGGCTGAGAGGGAATGGTTGATACGATGTAATGGAGCTTGAGAATAAATGAATCAAAATGAGAACCATGAGCTTAAGTGAGCATTTAGCCGTGCAGGGAAAAAGGAAGAAAGTTATCTTTAATGTGTAGGAGAAGCAGCAGTAAAATTTATTTATGATCTGGATTAGGAAGGCTAGGGAAAGGTGAAACAAAAATGACATTTTTATTACAGGCTTGACTGACAGGGGGATGCTGGTGATGCAGTGCTTTGGTGGGAAGACAGAGAGGTCAATTTTGGCCATGTTAAGCTGATGGCATGCCAGCTAGGTGAGGTATCAATGAGACAGCTGAGGTAGGAGATTGGGTACAGGAAAGGTCAGAAGTGGAGAGGTTAATCTGGGATTTGTCAATACAGCTGCTCGTGTATTCTGTTTAGTAAATACTTCTATTAGGCCTGTACCAGAACCGCAAAAACCCCTCAAAAGCCATTGACAGCAACAAGATATTTTTATTAAAGGGTGCATTTACTGCAGGTTTCATGACTCGGAGCTGAATCTGCTACCAGAAGTTGTTCTTGTATCTTCTATTGCTTACAACACAGGGTTTGGTTCATGTTTGAATGGAGACAGTGGTCCATTAAAATAAATTGCCAGAATGTTTGCCTAACAGATCAGACTGACCTTCCTATGTGGAACTCAGGGGTTTAGGCTCACAGTTAGACTGACAGGTTGCACTAAATGGAAGTAAAAATATAATCTGTCATTCCTGCACTGTTTTTCAACTTCCTTTCTTCTGATGATGTATTCTGAATCTGCTGTATCACACCAAGCCTACAGTTGAATTTATTCCGTTTCCATGTTCAGAGAAAATGTATGTTTTTCCATATATTTTCTATTTTATGGAAAACTATAACAGCAGCTTTGCCAAGTACACAGTAAATAAACTGCTTAAAGAATGTGATGATGGCGTAATTTATATGTAGATGTGAGCAATGCTATTTTAGATTATTGCAGCAAATTGCTAAAAGAGGAGTCTCATAAATATTGGCTTTTGAAGATTGGAGTCTGAATATTTTAAAAGGAAAAGTTTTTTGCAGGGAAATTTCATTTTCTGAATGTCATTTGAGAAACAGGTTGTGTTTTGGGTTTGTTTTTTTTTTTTTTCCTTTCTTACCCAGGAATGTTGGTTTTCAAACAACTTTTCAGGAGCTTTGGATTTCCTTATTTTTCACTGTAATCAAACCTGCTGTCATTTCTATTCATGCCCTGTATTTTTATTTGTCTTAGTCTTCCTTGCTTGCAGTAGTAGAGCAGCATCTATTGCTTTGAAGAATGTCAGCAACTTGTCAGCCATGAATTATTTTGTGTTTGGTTATGTTTTATCTGTGAGGATATCTTTTAAAGTGATTTTTCTGGAGGAGAGAAGCAGAGAGTTTTTTGTAGGCATTATTGAGTGCAAAATTTTTCCCAGTGTACTAATGAAGGTGTTTTCTTCCAAAACACACAAGTGTTTTTGATGTGTCCCTCTGTGTTGGTCCCTTCGTTGGTCCACTGGTGAGCATAACAATGTACTTTAGCATGCTCTTTCTCCTTGGCTTCAATTTAACTTTCTTATTTCATCAAAGTTAATTCTGACAAGAACTTTAAATGCCAGGAGAGGTAGTGTTCATTTTATGAAAACGAGATTTTTGATTTGTCATCTGCTGGCACTTCAGTTCTTAGCTCTGGAGCTGTTTGAGTACTTTGAATAAGCTGAGCTTTTGTGGAACTGGGAGACTTCTGAGGAACTGAGAAACAGTTTTTCATGGCAGCCTTGCCTCAGCTGGGAGGGAAAAACTGAGTTATTTAAGTTGTTATTGAGGGGGAGGAACTGTTTATGAACAAAAGATATAAACTATTGTGCAAAGACTAGGATAGTTGTAGATTTTGTGCTAAAGAGCAGATCATCCCATGGAAAAGATGTCAGTAAAGCTCAGTCAGCAAAGTTTGACCAAGAGTCATGATGCTGCTACCTGTGAAAAAGGCACAAGTAAAAGTATGCACAGAGGGTGACATAAAAGAAATAGGAAGAGTACCAGGGAATAATTTAAATATTTTGGTTCAGATACAAAAATTCTTGAACTGCTTTGAGGTTAAAAGATGGTTTACTGGTGTGAATTTATTAATTGTGATCATATATTGTCAGAGGTTTAAATTTTAGTGCTTGCTGTGCAAGACACAGTCTTATACTGTAAGCACATACAAAAATGATATTACATTCTAATTTTTCTGAGAAAATATTATTAGCTGTTATTTTTTTCTAGTGACAAAGTTTAAGAATACTTTTTTTCTATAGAATGTGCCTTTTGTGACATTCAACACATTAGCTTTTTGTCTGTCAATACATACTGGAGATCTCCAAGGTAGGCTGAAAACAAATTAAGTATTCATTTATCAGGAAATGAATGGAAATGAATGGTTGTGATACAGGTTGGCACAGATGAGAGCTAGGATTTAAAATAAATTTATTTCCCTTTCACTAACAGGAAAATAACTGGAGAAAAGTAGCTCTGAATCAGTTCAATGTGTGCTAGGAATGTGACTTGGAGGCATATTATGAACCTCTTCATCAATACTGATTAGTTCATCTGACTCTATGATGAATCATATGCTCAAAACGTGAACAAATTTACACTGCAGCCATATGAACATCTAATCTACTGCCTTCTCACTGGAGGCAGCATTAGCGTGCTGCAAAGCACCCATCTACATGGGCTTACCTGAAAGGAAAGGAGGGAACGGGTGGGTGCTGGAAAGCCAACCAATGGAAATATTAGAACAAAATTCTGACTTTATCTAGGGGTGAATGAGGTAAAAATACCTTGAGTCATTTTTTACAGTGACTTTTGTTTGTTGAGTTAAGTTAATGTTGCCTTTCTTTGGGTCCTAGAAAAACAATATTGCCTTCCAAAAGTACCAGTAGCACAAATGAGCACATATGTAATTTTCTTTATTATCAAATTAGCGTTCTTCATTTCAGTTTCCAGTTCAGAGGTAAAGCACATGGTATTGTTCTCCTGCTTCACTGGCATCTTATTTCTAATAGCACAGGACTGGTTAGAAAATTAATGAATGTTAGAAAAAATTATTTCGGGTATTTTCAAAGCTTCTTCAATGAAAGAAAATAAAGAATTTTCTAGAGCCAAAGACAATGATACATCTCTTGAATCACTCCTAGCCTTTTTAAGATTACACTCTCACAATACCTACTCCTCTAGTAGTTCAAGATCACAAAAACCATTTAAATAAAATATGCAGAAATTCAGCTGACTATTAGGTCATGAATATACAATTCCTGAGGATTCAGTCATTTTTTTCTCTACCCCTAACTAGTTATTCATCCACTAAAGGTTGGTGTCATCATTATGGTTTAGTGCTAGGAAGTCAGTTGTCCACCTCTAGAAGCTTCCAATTGTTTCTGTCCGGCTTGGGAATACTTGAGTTTCAACTCTTTTAGCCTCTGAAGGTTTAGGAGCTGACATAGTTTAGTTACTTGGTCTATGTTT
>NW_008237447.1:5447169-5449294 GCF_000691975.1 Corvus brachyrhynchos
TGATGCGACTGAATTTGGTGATTCAAGATGTTGTTGTATTTTCTTGCCCACACGAGAGTGATTATACAGCAGTTCCTCTATCAGGAAAGGTCACAGCAGTTATGTCAGGCACATCCATAACTTTTAAAATATGTTTATAGCCTGTGTCTCTTGTACTTACAGGGAGTGTGGTAGATGTGTGAGCATCTGATCATGCATCTGACAGATGCAAAACGCCTGAGGATCCATGCTAGGAACTGCAGACCTGCCAAAATAATAGCCAGTAAATCTGATTTTTTAGTATATTATATATATATTCTGATAAAATCCCTTTTGTTTGAATGTTTTCTGGCAGAACAGCGCATTGTATTGATAGGAGAAAATATGTATGATATTTTGGGTTACTGTACTGTTTGAATAGCTGAAACTCTAGAATATGAGACATATGACTAAAAATATGCTGCAAAGGACTTTCTTAAAAGGAAAAAACTAAAGAGGAAGAGGAGTGGGGGAAGAAGGAGGACGATATTATTTTTAGGAGTGATCTTAATTTTCAAATTACTGTTTAGATTATGAAGGAAGCGTCTTTTGCATATCCTGCTCTTGATCAAATTTAGTGCATCTTTTAAATATATTTTGTCTGTGACTTCATAGACATATTAAAAATGAGTTTTCAGGTCTTGCCTCAGATTTTAACTTTCCTTCTATTTCTAAGAACAGGAAGCCCATTTCTGGGAGGAGGTTGCTGGCGATACCTTAACCTTTCATAGGCTGTTGTCAGCACATACGCTAAACAAATGCCTTTCATAAAGCATCTTCGAGGGATTATTAGGGTTTACGGAATAGCATTTTCTTGCATATGTAGTCTGTGGTCCCACTGCCAGTTGGCTCTTCTCTTCATAGGAGTTTGAAACAAAAATAGCAAGGTCTGAAGGATTCCTGGATCCACTAAACTTTCTCTTTAAAATAATCCCAGACCTCTGTTTTCATTCTCACCCATGTACTTTAGGCCCACCACTGCTCTGCATCCCTCTGCCCTGGAAATAGTGTGGGATTTTGCATGAGCTCCTTAGCCAGACAGAAAAGGTAAGGTTTACATCCTGCCTGCATTCCTCTTGGGGCTGGGAGTGGTGACATTCAGGATTTTTACATTTAACCCAAAGATTTACAGTCTCAGGAGCTGTAGATATGCAATTACTTTAAATCTTTTTGTTTCTCTGGACTCCTGATTTAACAGCCAGTGGGAACAAAATCAGTGAGATGGCCAAATCTGCTTTAAGTATGAGGCATAACAAAAAGCTACTAGCTGGTTCCAGAAACAATAGGAGGCTTTAGTACTCCTCATTTACAGGGAGAAGCTCTTTTGTCTGCTAGATATGGACAGGATGGGGCTTTCAGAGTCACAGCCCTGCAATGACAGCTCGGCTGCTGGCTGCCCTGAACTGCCACTAAATGCCACAGTCTCCTCCAAAGAAGCAAAGAGTTGCTATTAACAACCATAACGACCTTATCAGATCAGTCTCAGTTTCAAAGGGATTCTGCCACTCTTCCAATAGCTTCATGAAAGCTGGCATCTTCTTCCTTTCCCCCAAGGAGTTAGCATTTCACAGAAGTCTCTTTAACCAAGAAGCAGACAAGGTTGAAAGTCCTTGCACTGTGTAAGCTTCACCTTTACTGGTGACTCCAGAAGGATGAGTGTGCTCTAGGGGAGAGCTGAATATTCTTTGAATCCTGGTGTACCTTTCTGTTTCTGAGAAGGCTTGTAGGTGACGCAGGTTGTGGAAATCCTTTCTAATTGCACTTGTTATTACTAATGGCAAAAGCCAAGCTATTTTTCTTTCCTTCTAAGTTGAATCTCAAGTGGAAAATAATTCCAGCAAGCCTTTTGCTGCAGAAGCTGCAGCTCGCAGTCCTAAAATGCTTATTGTTTCATAGCTTTGCAGTAGAAAGCAGTCCCTGTTTTGTCTAGAATTCTTTTTCTTTTTTTTTTTTTTATTTCAGAGAGTTTATTTTTTGAGAGGGCATTTAATGTCCCTGCCTGTCATGATAGATGGAAGCCTAAGAAATTTGAAAACTAGATGAACACAAAGATTTCACCATGTACTGAAGTGGAGTCTGGGTTTTTCTTTTCACTGTGCTTTGCACC
>NW_008237447.1:5449343-5463926 GCF_000691975.1 Corvus brachyrhynchos
GAGAGAATTTATCCAAGAATTTTACTTCCATAATTTAAACAGTTTCAGAACAGTGGTTATGCCAAAGCTGTGACCTGAGGTCAAGTCTTAATTTTGAAACAAGCAAGACCCTGGGACTTTTGCTGCAGGCCCCACTGAATATGCACGTCTGACTGCTGGAACTTAAATGCTAACGGAGTGTCAGCTCTTCCCAGACAGCTTTATTTCATGTTTATGTGCAAGGTGAATAATGACACGTGCAGAAATGCTGGAACTTACTAGCTGAGAATCTAAAAGAGCAGGTTTGAAAACTGTCACACTGTTGATTGTGTGATCACTACTGTGATGTAGCAAAGGCAAACGAGCTTAGTTTAAATCTTTGTCAAAGAACTGTAGAATTGTTTAGACTGTAAAAGACCCCTAAGATTGAGTCCAACTCAATCTGTTAAATCAGCACTGCCAAGGTCACCACTAAACCGTGTCTCAAAGTGCCACATCAACATGTCTTTTAAATACCTCCAGGGATGGTGACTCCAGCACTTTCCTGGGCAGCCCTGATCCCTCACATTAGCCATTGACTCGCATCTCTGGTATGTAAATGCAAGATTTTTTTGTGTCCTCATTTTTAAATTATATGAGTGAGATTCATAGAATTGCATAGATCCATCCTTGTTTCGTTGCATTTTCAGAATTCCAATCAGTTTGCTCCTGTCTGGGAGCAGAGTTAGGTCAGAAATAGATACTTTTGAGATCACCACCCCAGGAATTTTCACATAAAGCCTGAGGAATATATAACTTGGTCAACTTAATATTGTAGAAGCGTTATCAGTAATCTTCTCCTTCCCATCTGTGATTCTGAACTCCATATCATTACTTTGATATTTCATGTTCTCCAATCCATTAACATTTAGGATATGTAATAGGGGCCAACATTTATACAAGTACAAGGAATTCAGCAAGATTATAGGATTGGGTTTTCCAACGCAGATTTTAAAAAGATTCACTGGAATCTGAGGTGCTACATGGTATACCTGTGGGGTTTTTTAATTGGTGAAGGTAACTTAAAAGTGAAGCAACTTGGTATTTTCAGAAAGAGTTGCTGTATTAGCAGTTTTTAAGAAGAATGAGAGAGTTCTTTAACATTGGTGAAAATTTAGAAATTCTTTCTTTTTTCACAGCTAGGACTATAATTGTTTAAGATCAGAACACTTTTCAAGTTTGCAACAAAATTGCAATATAAATTAACTGTAAAGCAATTTTCCTATTATACAAAAATATCAAGAAAGGACAAGGTTAGTCTGAGTAGTGCACAAATGCTTTCTGGAAAAAAAAATGGGTGTTTTTAAGGACTTGAATAATTACCATTGTGGATTTTGGAATGTAATTGTTCTGTAGTATGCAATTCTGTGTTATTTGAAAATATTTTGCTTCTCTGGTTAAATATTGGTTCTATTTATTATTTCAACATTTTATGAATATTTTGTTGTCTCTGGGGATTTTCTATGCATTTTATCAGCTGAATAAATGAAGTAATTCACAAACCAAATGTCTCTTGCTCTTGATGGCTTTAGGGGACCTTGTCATTCCCTGTAGCCTTTTCTCAGGCCCAGCTGTGTGGCTCTGAAATCACTTGGCTGGTAATTAGGTATTTATCAGATTGTTTCTGAAAAGGGATGAGACAGTTATCTGACACAATTATCTTTGAAAATTGAATCCCTCTTTTCTGGTGCTGCTGAGGACATTCAAAGATACTGTGAATGTTTAAAGCTTAATGCCTTTGAAAAACCCTTGCTTTTCTACATCAGGTATAGCAGAGGAGTCAAAATGCAGTTAAAGGAGTGATTTGGGCCTTTTTTTTTTTAACCTTTCAGATACTGGATTTTCTCTCCAACAAATGTTGTTTCTTTTCCAACGCAGCTGTACTTGGAAACACTTTTGACAACAACCACTTCTTCAAATATCTGCCACTTAATAGTGTTTGAAGAATGTTAGTATTTCTTACAAATCAAGAAACTACTAATTACATCAAGACATTACTAATTTATTTTTTCCTGTTAAAAAAGTGATGAGTGTATAGTTCTAGAAAACACAGTTCCCAAACACTGTCTTGAAAGTCTTGGTAGCTGAGACACGAGTCTTTTGTTTAATTTGCTAAAGAACAAAAGGAGATAGTGCATCAACAATATAAGGTTATGAGAGTTTTTGCTTTATTTAGATCAATCCTTGGTTGTGCACAAAATTTTTAAACATTTTGCCAGGTTTTAAGATTTTTCTGTTGGACAACACAGGCCTCATTACACTGTTACTGAACTTCTCATACAATTAGATTATTTTCAAAACACAGTATTTCTTTCAAGAAGTTCAGACCTCCTTGAAGGAACCTGTTGAAGTTTGAACTGGAGGTACTTAATTCTTGTACCACTTATGTGCAAAAGGAGTTTGTAGAATGGAAAGGTGGAATTGACTGATATAATAGGAGTAGAGCACCACTTTCTTTCTTCCTGACATTCACAAGTAGACTTCTGAACTGAGAAACTTCTAGGCTTGAGAAATTAGGAGGAAAATATTTCATATCATACATGTTGCCTTCTTCTGAGTAGGTATAAACTAGTATGTGATGCTTGGCAGTCTTGTAATTTAGGTTCAGAATAATGTTGAAGTTTTACTTCTTGGTTGTTGAATTACAGTCGGAAAAGGAAAAATCTCACTATAACAAGGCCAAGCATTTAAAAGATAGCAATCTTACAGATAATTCATTCCTTTTGTTATCATTTTTATTCTTATGACTATCTGCAATTTCTTTGCAGATACCTTGCCTCAGTTACTAACCAGCTACTAACCAAGATTTGTTGGCTTTTTCTTTGCCCTCCCTGCTTTAATTTTGTATATGGTACCACATCCAAATCCAGGTCTGAATTCCATTCACTTTCTCATAGGGCTTTCTGTAGTGCTTTTAGTTACTACAGGGTTTGTTTCCCATTTGCTCGCTCACCCATATTAATAGACAGTGCCCAATTATGCAGAAAGGGAGACCCAGGCTGATTACAGGCAATAAAATTTTGAAAAATATGAAACCGCATTAAAAAACACCCCAAACAGCTGTTTCAAAAGTCTTGTGTTTTACAGCTGCATGGAGCAAGTCAGCTGAAGCTCCTTTTGATGGTAGTTCTGCTCCTTTGGCAGGCTTATTTTAATTATAGAGAAGTTCCCTGTTGTCTGAGCATGAATTATGTGAGGCTTCCTGGTCACTATTGGGACGAACAGCCCGAAGTGGCACCTTCCTCTAAGTTTGAAGCACAAGTAAATTTTATCAGATTAAAGATCTCTAAAGCTACATCACATTTTCCTCTCACACAGGCACTTGTGTGCACTCACAGACTATCTTCCACTGTAAAACTCTTAGCTAAGACCTTGATGTCTTTCCCTGTCCCTCTCTTGAATAGCTTATTGAGAGTGATGACACACACATCTTCACTTCTCCCATTTCTTCCCCCAGCTTTTAGCTATATCAGCAGTTTCCACAAAAAAAAAAAAAAAAAAGGCTAATTAGCAGAATGAAATCACTTTCTGGATTTGAGGAAAGTTTTGTTCAGTGAATTCACTGGTGACTGTTACCAATTACCTTTTGGCCTCTGATTGCTCCCCTGAGAGTGACTGAATATAAAATAGAGAACAAAATCTGCAATAGCCAGGGTCTGTGCAAAATAATAGTCTGCAAGTTAGAATTGATTTTTGCATTCCAGGGGAATAATCAACCTAAACACAACTATCACAGTGATGACAGGCCATAGCTTACAATGCTGCATAGCATATTTAAGCATTCATCTCTCTGCTTGTTCTCTTTCCCGGTGGGATCATAAGGTTATTCCCCTAAAAATGTCGCCACAAGCCTCCTCAAATTTCTATTTATTGACGGTGAATTGAGGACTTTTCATAGGATAAGTGATTTTTTTTTTAATTCATATTATTTTTAATTTTTTTTTTTCCTTTAAGCCCTAAAAGACCTCCCTGGCAGGCTATCTTCAGTCTGCCCCCACTCCAGGACCATTTGATGCTGACTGCTTTTCTAGTTACCCTGCACTACAGCTCCTGAGCATTTTGTGACCAGTTTTTAGTGAGAGGTTAGCCTTTCCTCATTCTGTGCAGGACACTTTGTAACATCCTGTTTCCCAAAACAGAATATGGATTGTTGATTTTGGTTCAATGGTTCCTAAGAATGGAAGCAGGATAATCACAGATGAGGCAGGAAAGTGATAATTTAGTTGCTCTGGACTGTGTCTTGTCAGGTTTTGTATATCAGGATGGAGTCTTCATGTTTATCTGGGCTACCTATTCCACTGTGCATTCACCCTTGCAGTAGAGAAGTTTTTTTTCTTGTATCTAAGTGGAATCTTTGTGTTTCTGTGTTTCCATTTCTGCTTTTAGCCCTGTCAATGGCCACCACTGACAAGAGCTTGGTTCATTCTTTTTCATTCCATCACAGCAAGGATTTTTCCACATGGCTCAGATTCCCCCGATCTTCCCTGACTGAGAAGTTCCAGCCTCTCCCCAAATGACAGATGTTACTAACTCTTAAACATTTTTGTGCCCCTCTGCTGAATTTGCTCCACTGTCAGTCTTGTGCTGGGGAGACCAGTGCTGGACCCAACACTTCAGGTGTGGCCTCACCTCTGCTTAGGAGAGGGAGAAGGACCCCCTCCTCCTACCCGCTGTACGCACTTTCCCAGAGTAGACCAGGATACCTTTGGCCTTCTTTTCTGCAAGACACAGTGCTACTCAACTTTTTGTCCAGGAGGAGCACTGAGTCCTTCTTGGCAGAGCTGCTTTCCAGCCAGTTGCCCTCTAGGGTATACTGGTGCCTTGGATTATTCCTCACCATGTGCAGGATTTGTGATTACCCTTTGAATTTCGTGAGAAGTTCCAACCTGCAGAGGTCCCTCTGGATAGTGGTACAACCATCTTCCACTCCTCCCGGTTCTGTGTCACCTGCAGACTTGCTGAGGGTGTACTCAGACTTACTGTCCGGGTAACTGGTAGAGATGTTAAACACTGTTGGACCCATTAGCAACCCCTGGGATGTACTGCAAGGGACTGGATGTACAGCTGGACTTTGTGATGCTGATAACAATCCTGTCTGCTGATCTAGCTTGTACCTCGTTAGCTTCTTTATGAGGATCTTATGGAAGGAAGTGTCAAAGACCTTCTTATAGTCAAGATGAACAATACCCACTTGTCTCCCCTTACCTACCAAGCCAATCAACTCATCACAGCAGGCTTTCAGGTTAGTTAAACATGATTTTCTCTTTACAAAACCTCATTGATTACTGATCACTTCTCATCCTTCCAAGCATCTGGAGATGGTCTCCAGAATGGGTTCATCCCTCACCTTCTCAGGGTTTGAGATGAGGCTAACAGGCCTGCTCTTCCCTGAATCCTTCATCCTGAAGACAGTGGCAACATTTGCCTTCTTTTAGTTCTCAGGAGTCTCTCCTGTGCATCTGTCAGGTCCCAGGAACTGGTGGGAGTGTGTGTGTGTCCAGCTGGTTTAAGTGCTTCCTAACCTGATCAACCTCCATGGAGAGCAAATATTCCTTAGTTCAGACTTCTCTTCCAGTTCTAGGGTCCTGGGATTCCTGGAAGCTGGTCTTTCCAACAAAAACTGAGATAAAAGAAGGCACCAAGTACCTCAGTCTTTTTCATGTCCTTTGTCTCCAGGTCCCCCATCTCATCTCCCTGGTCTTTCTTTTGCTGTTTATGTATTTGCAAGGGTCCTTCTTGCTGCCCTTCATATACCTTGTCAGACCACCTTCCAGGTGGGCTTTGTTTTCCCTGCATGCTCAGACACTGACTATATTGCTGCTGACAGAGCAGGCAGCAAAGACAGAGAGCAGGAAGCACTTGGTAACCTAATTTGAGTCCTTGAGAGAGACCAGCACTCTGGGGGTCAGGCAGGGGCAGGAGCCTGCAGAGCACTGTCACTTTTCTCAAGTGTTCTCAATTCTTTCCTGAAGACTACAGCAAAACCCCCGTGCAACAATTTTTTCCATTTTATTCAGTCTTTACATTGAGTTGATTTTTGCTTAGTGTCAGCCAATGGGGAATGGATACCAACTCCTCTTTGCTGCTACAGGGCAGCTGCAGTGTGAATGGCAGTGGTGGTGGGGAGAACGTGACACACGACCAGAGAATCTGGAGTCTTGGGGAATCCCTTAGAATGGATTGCTTGGGAAGTTTGGTTCTATTCTGATTCTGTTGAGTGATAAGCATCAACCCCTTTAAGGGAAGAGCCCTACCTGGCCTATTTTTTTTTTTTTTTTTTTGGTGTCACATATGAGACACCAAATACACAAATATGTGTATTTCTGAAAAAAAAACCAGATGAAATTGCTTCTAATGCACCTGAAGAGTCATTTTTAAAACCTAGACACAGATAATGCAATTAATGGGATAATTTTTTTTCATTCTATTTACACTCCTTAAGAGTCCACTTCATGTTCCATACCTTTCATCGCGCATTTATATTACATTATAAATGTACTGCTTCCTTACACAGAAATCCTGTTCTGCTGCTCCCTGTCTCACTGATGTACTCCTCCCTGAGGAAGGCTTCTTTGTTCAAATTGTCCTTTAAACAACATTAACCTCAGTTTGTATGGTCAGACATGAAGGAAACATTAGAGATAGCAGAATTTCTGGTGGAGAAATTGTTTGTGAGACTGAGACTGGTGGCAGAAAAAGTGTATCTTTTGTCATATATTTGGCTCCTTACACTGAACTTAAGTACAAGGGGATGAGCATGGACACAGCTTCCTTTTAATTTGAATCATAGTAGGTGAACTATTCCTGTGGTACTGCTTAGGTAGTAAATATACCATACAGAGATCAAGTCAGTTACAGTCTGGCTGAGACTGTTCTACATATAAGTTTGTCATCTGCCAGCTTAGAAATGTAAATTGAGCACATTCAATACATTACTATCATTAATAACAATAAATATTTTACTCTTGGGTTTCTCACTGCATTAAAAAAAAGACAAGTCACAGCTCAAAGTAAAGTGCAAATCTTGCGTCATAATTGTTAAAACCAATTGTTAACAATTGATTCTTAAAAAGCAAATATTTGGGAGTACTAAAAGATTAAATGAGGTGAGCTTCATGAATGTCTGCTGAAACTGTGACTGAAAGGATCATGGTTCAGATCCATAGATATATTGTACTGGTAACTACTCTGGTTTAAATAGATTTATGTTTTTGAGTTGCTTTGATCTTGATAGAATAGATATACTTTATAGCAGAAAATGAGCCAGCCAGACTTTTTCCCCTAATTCATCAAACCCTAGTTATTTTTGGTCCTAAATGGACGCAGTTGAGACATTGTATGGCAGTGTTTCTTTCTCATTCTCCTGGAACTTTAAATAAATTTAGTTTAACATAGGATGTTTAAAATAGTAGAGGGAAGTTCTTCATTTCAGTGATCTATAACTGTACTGATAGTAATGCACAGAAGGAGTAAGTTCAGGAGTAGTATCAGTCTAAACAGAGATGATGAGATTATCAGAGATGATAACCATGTGTCTGACTAATGGCAAGGGGATTGGAAGTATGGGAAGGACCATGCCTTACCTGCAGGCCTAACAATGCATGACAAGCTTTAAAAAATTCCACTTCCAACAATAGTTAACCTTGCTTCAAAAGGAAGGTTTTCAATACTTTTTTTCATTGTTCAGTGAAATTTTGCCAGTCTACTCCTAAATGTTCAGGTACATGGCAAATGAAAATTCTGTCTCCTTCTGTAGATAAACAATCTTCTTTAGCATAATATTTACCAAAGTGCACAGATTTTATAAAGGGAAGTTATTTTTATAAGTTAGAATCTTAATCACCTGACTTTTGTGTCTATTCTCTCTACTCAAGAGACTGTGAAAATCTAGTCTTAGTAAGCTGGTTACATAAGAGAAGCATCAATAGTTATCGAATTCTTTTAAAAACTCCAAAGATATGAAAATAAAACCAGCATTGGTTTTGATCTTGTCTGTGTCTTTGCTTCTGCACTGGCCATAGTGATAAATAGCACTAGACTTTGGAAGTGGAAGAAAATAATTGATTAGACCTTTTCTCTGCATTTGCTATAGTACTTCTTTCCCCTCTGGGCTTGTGCAGTTTAATTTGCCATTGATTCTTTAATGATTACAATGTCATAGAGAAGCCAGTGTTTATCTTCATTGTGCACTCTGGACAAGGCACTGGATCTGAATCTTTTCTTGCACATTCTGGTGTAGGTCTGTGGCCATTTCATACAGAGTGAGGTGAGGTCTCAAGCCAACTGAAGTGTCTGTGATGAGTGCATCTTTCGCCTGTCACTGGCAACACCTAATTAGTGCCGGTTCTTATTCTGCAGTATTAGTTTTGTGGGTCAGACACTGAAAGACTAATTGCAGAGAATTGCATCTGAGTCCCTTTGACTGCAGTATATTTCTAGGTGTTTCTTCCATTTTAGTGTAGTGCAAGGATTGTGGCACTGTGGCAGTAGATGATGAAAAGAAAGTCCTGTTTCTCTTTTGCAGGACTCAGTTTCTATCTGCAAACCATTCTGATGATAACTCTTTCTACTTTCTTTCCTGTGATCAGGGCTACTCTTTCAGATGCACTGTAGCCCAAATAAAGAGAATTAGCCTCCTATTCAGGATCCTTTTCAAGGAATTTCTACAGGAATTGTTTTTAAACTGTAGGTTAAAAACCTTTATTTTCATATCAAAATGATTTGGTGTCATGAAAGGTACCCTCACTGAAATTTTCTGTAAGAATAATATTTTTAGTAACATTCAGATAATTTCAGGTGTTAGAATGAAATATATTTCAAACATAAGCTCACAGGCAGAATAAGAGGGTGGAAAAACTTTTGACTAAACAGCCAAGCATTCATGGTCAGAGATCCCTGTGGAGCCCTGTCATATACAGAGATTAAAAAGATGTCATAATCTACCAGTTAAGTAAATGCAAGAGAGAGGTATGGAAAGAGAAAGTGTTGGATTCATGCACGACATACCTTCACAGAGAAGGTGAGTGCCCTAAAGTGTGTTCCTGGGATTCATCTCTCCCCCGCAATTTTACAGTTGGGGTGAGCTGACCTTGGCTAAAGAGCAAAATTTATTTCTGATTAAAATAGAGTTGGATGGTGAGAAAAAAAGACAAAAATTAAAACTCTCCCAGTCCTCTACCTCTGCTACCCCACCTCTTTCTGGAGCGGGTCAGGGAGATGGGGGATAGGAGATTGTGGTTGGTGCATAAGAGCTCCTCTATGTCTCTCCTTCTTCCTCCTCACACTTTCCCTCTGCTCGAGAGTAGTTACTTCCCGTGGGCTGCAATCCTTCATGACAAACCTGTTCCTGAATGGACTGCAGCTTTCTCCAGGGAACATTCACCTGGGGCCCCTCCATGGGATGCAGTAAGTATACCTGCTCTCCAGCACAGCCCTCTCCAGGGCATGCACAGGAATCTGTTCAGGCACCTGGAGCACCTCTTCTCTCTCCTCCTGCCTTCACCTCAGTGTTGCTTTACCTCACAATATAATGAAAAAAGTAAATCTTGAAGTGAAAGTGGTTTTCTTGGCTTTTGTTTGATGAAGCAAGATCAAAGGGCTGCCTCTTCTGCTTTGTCTTAGAAGCAATTCAGTCTTGTGTTTGCAGCAGAAAGTAAAGGTGAAGAAACCATGGGAGTCTGAAACCAAAGTAGTAAATAGTTTTACAGAGTAAACCTGTATTACTGAGCAGAGAAAGAAATGGATTTTCTAAGGGCCTGAGCTTGCAAATCCTTATTTCAGTCTTGGAGTCATGAATAGCATTTAGAGCAGCATGTAACACCTTGGCCATTAATTGCTGTTAACTCTGCCATTAAGAGCTGTCAAGCTGCTTGCAACAGAAGAGCAGCCATACAAGTGATAAGGGAAATTAAAAGAATGGGAATGGAAGGAACCTGGAGTTTTTGTGTGCACTGTGGCTGAAATAAGAAAAAAAAGTAAAATATTTTGTAGGATACAGGCAACTGTAATAGGAAATGGAGTGTTATTATTTCTAGTTGCTAAGATAATAGAAGCACAGGTACAACACAAAAAAGAAAATTTAAAATGTGCCTTGTGTAAGAGATTGAATCTGTTCACATTACACTTATTTATGCATTTTTGAACATCCAAAGGTGTCAGGTGGCACTGAATGCTCCCAGTAATCACACAACTCTTCAATCTGTAGTCATTAAATATGTATTAGGTTTACAGATGAAACTCCCCTGTCCCAACAGATTGAACAAGTGACTGGTGTCACTATAGTTTTCTTCACTATTATGATTATGTCTGCTGGCATTTGGGTAATATAGGAGTCATAATCCAAACTGGTCATCCCTGAGTATGCATTAGCGACAGGAGAGGGAAATAAGAAGTGTAGTTGTAAAGTTATCAAGGTATAACAGTTATTTATTGCTGGAGTAGATTTTGATGTGTCAATGTAAATCAGATTTACAGTTGTTTGGTGGTCTCTAGTTGTTGGTTAGGGTCAGGCAATTTAACACACCTCATAACTTGTCAGACACTTAAAATAGTGTCTCTTTTTGTCATGGGGAGCTTGATGTGAACCCTGCATACTATGGAACATATGGAATACTACATTCTCATGCATTTGGGTTTGTATTGATAGAAGGGCCCTTTAATAAACCAAAACACTCAAAAAACCTCCCCCAAAGCAAAACAGTAAATCAGATTTCAAATTGTGTTTATTTAATTATCTAGAAAACATCTTATTGTTCTTAGAAAGCTACTGAAATAATCAGAAAAATGTATTTTATTTTAGAAAGCTTTAGAGGAGAGGCCTGGAGGCCGTGGGGTCTCCCTCTCTGGGGACATTCCAAACCCACATGGATGCATTCCTCTGTAACCTGCTCCAGGTGACCCTCTTTGGCAGGGGAGTGGGACTGGATGATCTCCAGAGGTCCCTTCCAACCATAACAATTCTGTGATTTCTGGACAGTTCTATACTAAACACTAACATAGGTGAAGAATAAAAAAATTAGTAGGATGAGCAGAGATGACTATTAAGTTGGTATAGCTAGACAGTAGAGCTGTGAATGCTTTTTAATCTACAGGTGTGCTGGTCAGAAAAATGAGTCTGAAAGCCATATGTTTTGTTACAAGTATTTTGATTTTTTTTTAATTCAAAATGTTGTCTTCCTTCATAAGATTCCATTTTCTTCTCAGTCAGATGAAAATTTTCTACCCTTAAGAACATTGAAACTCACCAGAAGGTTGTCTTAATTGTTCAAGTTATTATTGGGTAAAATTATCCCTAATCCTCATTTAGCAAAACATAATTTCAAAAGAGGACTAAAGTAAAGTTTTAACCCTGCTTTCATAGTAAGTTGAATAGCTGAAATCCTTAACAGTGTTTTCAACTTATGCAAGAGTTCAAGTATTTCCTTGTACTGTGATGGATTAAACATGCACTTAATTATCTTGCTGAAGTGAGCAATTTCTTTAATAACTTAACAACATGCGGCATTTTAAAATACATGTGTGCACTATGGGGATCCTCATGTCTCCCTTTAAAACATCTGGGTTTGGGTTGTCTGCTCTGCAAGCATAGTTAATATTCTGGTTGTGGTTTTCAACTGCCTAACTGTTAGGTAATTTAACATTATTTTAATAGCTAAAGCTGTATTGAAACCAACATTCTTCATAGACAAAACTGTTTGGAAGTACCTCAATTTATCATTAATTCTTCTGCTCTTATTTCCATTGTGTATTGCAGGTGACATTTACGTTAGCACTGCCGAGCTGGTGTAATGCAAGGAGGGACACATCATGAAATGGAAACATTATCCTCTTCTGGCTGTGGTAGCTGTATTCAGCCTTTCCAGATGCCATCAGTTACTGGGTCAGCTCATTCCAGGTAGGTACCTTTTCCTTCAAAATAAATGTTCGTGGTTTTATGCTCTCCATGTGAGTGTGTGCATGAATATACCTGACGTTCTCTCTGGGTGTTAAAACACGTGCGTATGTGTGGAGTTAAGAAAGTTGTGAGTGTATCTGCATGTGTAACACACAGAATTTTATAATTTAATTGTATTGTCTGTGCTGTAAGGGTTGGGGTTTTTTTGACTGTAAAGGAGAACGTGGAAAAGGAGTGGTGTAAAAATATGAGAAGGTTAAGGTGGCTATTAAAGCATTCCTTTGATTAGCACTGTTGGTGGGGGGAAGATATAGAGTGCAGAAACAGACTTCTATATCAAAGAGAATTGGAAATCTATAGAGAACCTTCCTGATGAAGGAGTAAAATAGCAACTGGGAAGTGCTGAGATGCGGTGTTTCAGGGAGGCCCTAGAGATCAGGCATTGTTTTGGTGCTTGTGTATGGCAATTCTTGCTAGTGCAGAGAGGAGTAGTGTGTATAAAAATGGCAACATACTCTTCATAAAGGTGGTGGTGGTTAAATAGAGAATCTGTATCACTTCAGCAAACAGTGGATTTTTGTTCTAGTAACATGAAACCAAATGTGTTTTGTTGTATTGGGCTTTCTTTAAGAATAAATCTGTAAAAGCACCTTCCAAGTAATTCTGAATAAGTTTCAATATTTGTAAACAAAAATCCAAACAAACTTTGATCAGTGCTGCTAATGATGTACAACCTTTCAGGAAAACTCAACAACTGTATAGAAAAAAAGTGACATGCTGGTTTTTACTGGTTGCTTTTTCTGCTTTGAATCTGAATAATAATTTAGAAGACTTTGTTGGCTGAATTTCTAGGTTGAATACATTGTGCATGAGAATTTTGTGGCTATACAATTCTTTTCCCTATGTCTCTGGGCAGCTAGCTCAAATAGACTACTGAATGAAAAGAGAAAGGAAAAAGATTTCCTCAAGGATTTGTTCGCCTCTATCTAGTGGTGGTTCACAGAAAATAAAATAAGGAACTGAACTGTTATTTTTTTCCCCTGGTTTTGTTGGTTTCAAATGCAGAAAGACTCCAGAATAAAGGAAGATGTAAGTTAAAATTATCATTTTAAAAGTTTGACCTCAGACTTCAAACATAATCTCAAAGCAATTTACCTGTCACAAAGACATCTACTGCTCACTTTAAAAGGACTGCCTGCAGATCCAAATGTATTTGCATGATAGCTACCTCCATCCACTTGCATTGGTTTCAATTTAGTCATAGTTTTGTATTCTATACTAAAAAGACTGTTTTCATTGTATTACTTTTTCCATAAAATTAGTTTCAGAATAAAATCACAGGTGGCATTTTGATTTTTGTCCCTGCTTTGTTATTTTCATCACAGACCTCAGACTTGAACCAAGAGATTACTGTACTTGGCCAGACATCAGCATGCTGAGCCTTGCTGGCAGGGTGCCAGGAGTGTGATTATCACAAAAGATCAAATAAAGAAGGATTTTTTTTTTTCCTTTAAGTAGTTCATCCCATTCATTTTGCTCTTTTCATGTCTATTCCTTACACAGGCACGTCTCTTTTAATTTTTTTTTTCAGTGTACAGAAAGAGAGAGAACTGTGAAAAATCTCAAACTTTTTCCTTAATTTAATAGGGGAAAAAGAAATAATGGTTCTTTAGAATTCTGATGTAGCCATAAAAAAAAAAAAAAAAAATCAATACAGCAATAGGTAACAGTTTTCCTGAGGATTGCTAAAAGCAGCTGAAATATGCCATCATAGTACTACTAAATTGTGATATTTTATTTCAATAAAAAACATGCTTTTAAAATAACAAATTAAATTTATTTATTTTTAGATCATGTTATTAGGAACCTCTAAAAAATGAAATGTTATGATTTCAAATTCTCCAATTCCATCTTACCTAGAATGAATTGAAATTGTTCCAGCCTTACTGATGACATAGTCTGTCATATGAAATTAAAGCTATCAGAAATGTGTTAGAGCTTACCCTCAGATCTGGAATGCTCAGCTTCAGTAAAATGTGATGAATTTTAATGGTAGTCTCATAACTTTGAAACATTTGTTGTAGTTTTTTTGCTGAATCGTTTCATATATTCTTGTTGAGTCTCACTCTTTTGCATATGGGGTCCACAGGGAAGCACTGTCTCCCCCCTTTATTAAAATCACGGCTGAGCCTTTCATCTCATGTCATTACATCTTACCCCTAATTCACATATAAAATACACTCACAATTCCACTATGGCTGTCTCCTGAGGCATAAAGTATGTCTGCCTTGGCACATCTTTATTTAATCAGGGATTGAACATTATCTGGGAAAGATGTGATTTTTTTTTTTTTCCTTGCCAGTTGCTCTGCATATTTAAAAGGTGAAAAACTTGATAGCTGATTTTAAAGTGCACTGATCTAAGAAAACATGGCATTAACTAATGCCCTGTTATGTTTAGATGCATATGTTGAGTTCTGTGTTTTCATCTAAGTCTTTAAAGTGTTTTAAAGTCACCAGTTACCAGATTGTCAAAAAAACCCAAACAAACAAAAAAACCCCTATTCATCTGACATACAGCTAAAGATGTTAATAATTTAAACTTTTTTTTTTTTTTTCATTTTGACATCAATAACTGCAAAATTACAAATTTTTGGACTGCTAATAAAGACA
>NW_008237447.1:5463976-5465996 GCF_000691975.1 Corvus brachyrhynchos
ATTTGGCTGGGTTTGGAACCTGGTTCTTTAGCAGTGAGTGTTGTGGAAGGGCTCTCCATCTGAACTGGAACAGTTGCCACTTATGTTGTCCCATTAATCCTGAGCTTCACAGAGGTACCTGCACAAAGAAAGCCTTGTAAAAACATGACAAATTTGTCAACAATGTCAAAAATAAACAAGAAAAATTTGGAATGCTCCTGATAGACTACAATAGATTTTTGCAATAGAATTCTTTGTAGATCTTATGTAGAGGAGGATGAGGAAAATACCTCTTTTGAACCCAGATTTTTAGACATTTTGATAGGAGCTTCTAGACCTCTGTGATTTACAAGTACTGTGCATTGTTTCTCCAGAAGAGATTTCCTTTAAGAGATGCAGATATATAACAAAGCATAAGATATATATAGCATACATCACTAAATATAAATTTGGTAAATTATTCATGGGAGTAAGGGCAAAAAAATATAAAATAAACAACCCTCTTTGGCAGTCATAGAAGCTTACTGAAGAGAATCAGTTCAGGATTTGACTTTTCCTGGGGCAGAAGGTATTATTTTAAATTTCTTTTTCCATAATACTTCCTGGCTTATTAATGAAACACTACAGGAAATAAATTCCCATCCTACCTTATTTGCCTGTTTTCAACAGGAGATGGTTGTTCATAATGAAACTCCCATAAATTCAGACTGCTTGCACTGTAGCGTCTTAGAGGCAGTGAAACAGAGGCTGTCTTTTTGGAAACTGAATACTCTTTCATTAGAACTTTTGTCAAGTCAATCATAATTCAGTAACATAAGTAACTGAGTTGTTAGGTATCATCTTTTTGGTTCTTTTAAATCACTGTTAACTTCTTAGTACTCCAAACTTTGTCATCTGGCTAGAGGAAACAAGATTTGTATTTTTGACCTACATGTAACTTTACTGAACTTGTTCTCTGAATATGATACTTGGGATTTATATGTCTGATTGATACATTTTGACAAGAAATTCTATATTCTTCTAGTTTCCCTGCAGCTTGTGAAGGTACCTTGAATAAACAGTTCCTAGCCCTGGAAGATCTTAATTTGCTGCTTCATAAAGAAAATCAGGGTCTTGTAATGTGCATTCAGGCATTCTCCTGTACTTTTTTTAAGTGCCTGAATGGATTTTCAATCAAATATTCAAAATAAATCTGTCAATGACTGGACAAGGCATTGAATAGTTCAGACAAAGGATTTAGCTAGTTTTGTGGTTATGCAGGTCTTTTTCTGAGAATAATGTTTAAAAAAGGAAATGTTCAGCCAAGCTCAACCAACCCATACTTTATCTATTGGCTGTCTTTTGGCACAGGCTGAGAGGCAAAGAGAACTGAATGCTTAAATTTCCTGATCATAAAGATGTGAAGGAAGAGGGAAGACTCACTGAGCAAAGGAAATTCAGTGATCAGTGCTCTCTTGAAACTTCTTGAAGAGTGGTGGATATGGGTTGAAATTCCTTCAGTGGGGAGGTACTTGAGGATAGTTTTCACCTTTTCTGAGTAAGTGATCCAAGAGCTAAGCTCATATTAAAAAAAGATGGCAGGGGTTTTGTTGTTTTTTTTTTTTTTTTCTTGTTATAAATTTGTATTGTTTGAAAGTAAAGTGATGTTTGTAACTATTTTGAGATGAACCACTAAGCCTTCCAAAGCTCGATTTTTAGGTCACAGAGAAAATAAGGCAAATGACAGAAGGATTAAAAAAAACCAAACAAAAACTTAGATAAAGCTGCACCTTCTCAGGTACAGAGCTATAAACCCCAGAGTAATGTTAACTCTGAAGAAGGAAGGATACAATTTAAGAGAGTCAGGTTTTTAAAAATAGGTCCTCAAATTCCATGCAAATTCCACATCTTTCCTTGAATCTGAGCCCAAGTGAAGATAAACTTTATCTATTTTTTTATTAAATACATGCCCATAGATATGAGTGGAAGTGTGTAGCTCGGATGTAGAAACACTCATGGAATCAGGGAAGTCATTAAATTTAATGGCACATCGAAGTCATTT
>NW_008237447.1:5466020-5513391 GCF_000691975.1 Corvus brachyrhynchos
GAATTCATCACCCCTTGCCCTGCTGGCTGTGCTCTCACTAAAACATCCCAGTATGTTGGTAGCCTTCCCTAGGTCAAGGGCACAGTGCCAGCTCAAATCCAGCTCACCAACCAGGCTCCCAGATTCATCTTGTCATGCTCTTAACTTTCCATCACATAACTTCTACTGTAGAGAGCATAATCATGGAGGATGTGTTCTGTTGACAGACTGGAGTGGCAAGAAATACTGCATTTTGGTGCATGTTCTCTGGTAATTTTGTTTTCACAGCCTTTATGAAATGTCAGTCTTGGCCATAAATTACATTTTTGTGATCCTAATTTAATATAACAGTGACAAATGCATCTGTAAGTGTTGTGTAGCAAGGGGTGATGATTTAATGTATTGCTTCCACTTGTAAGTGCCACCAAGTTTGTAGATTGTGGAAGTCAAGGTCAAATTCAGGGAGAGTAGACAGACAGTTTAGGCCTTGCTTGGGGTCAAGGAACATGTGGAAAGATGTGCTTCTATCATGCACATCCAATTAACTTGGAACAGACAGAAAATAGTTGTCAATTCAGAACTGAAAAAATAAAAAAATAAACCAAAACCCAAACACCACTGACATTTTTGCTAGACCCCCCCAAAAAGGGGTTCTGAGTAAATAAAAAGAAAATTAAGAAATTGAGAAAAACAGCAATCTCTGCTCCCGTAAAGACCATGTTTGCGTTCACATCTGCCTTTTCCATCTCTTTTATCCCTGCAACGTTCATAGGCCATCCTGAAACCTCTTGGAGGAAGAAAGAACTGCCAACTGAGATAGTTTCATTTGACCACAGCTCTTCTTGTATGTGTGTGCTATGCCTTTGTAAATATACGTAATGGCATACAATTATCAGTTAGTAACTCTTAAGACTGGAAAGTCATCTTGCTTCATGGAACATTCAGCTTTTTTTGAAGTGCAGAACAATATGTCATCCTTTTAGAATATTTTTTAAATGTCCTAATATTCATGAACTAATGCTAGACCCCATTATGTTGTGATACAATGTATTTGTTATCAAGGAAATATTATGATGTTTCCATGGTATGATATTACCATGCATAATTTCCGTTATGGCTGTTCAAATGAGATTAATTAAGAACACAAGAGATAATAATTTCTTGTTATCAGGAAATGAAAAGTGAGTAGTAAATCTCGTAGAATATTTTCAGTTAATATACCTGCACAGCACTCATGTAATTTTTCTAGTAATCCATCCTTACTGATAGAAGTAAAAGCAAATAGCTATTTTTTAAAATAATTTGGAATATTGTTACCAAATTTTAAATACTTTCTGACTCAATCAGATTATATGCCGGCTGTATTTTACAGTTTTGTCATTTATCCACCTTTTTCAAAGTATTCAGAACGTTCACGTTTGTGGGCTTTTTTTGTGTGATCTTAGGTTTTCCCTATTGGGTAGTAGGGTTAGTTTTGTCTTGTTTTTTTCATTGTTTTGGGCTTTTTGTGATTATTTTTTTCTGGCTCCTCTCCCTTTAGAAACCTTTGGACAGGATGACAAAGGTTTCTAATACCTATTAGTAGAAATATTGTGCCTGCAAAGAGGACATATATTAAAAGGGGAAAAAAAAAAAAACCAGCACGTGCCTTGCCTTCCAGAGATTGTCACTGTGTACACTGAGGTCTTAATAAATAAAAAGATTGCCAGCTGTACTTCAATTCACAGCTTCTTTATTAGCCTTTAAAAAGAAATAAATAAAGCATGATGCTTTATTTAATTGTCTGAATAGATGGAGACAAACCAAGAGGCACAGTCAGCTGCAAGACACTTAATGAAGAAATCCCTGTTTTTAATCTAGCTGTAGAAGACACAACTCTTGTGCTTTGATGATGTGGCCTTTGTGATGAACCTGGCTGGAAAACCACATGTGCTGCACCGTCTTCCTAATTAAGTCATCAAAATGCACTGGAGCAACCGGAGTGACTTGCGTAGACCAGTATAAGTAATTTTAGTTCCTCTATTGCTTGGTTAATAGAAAGTGGCACTGTTCTAGATTATGACTGATAGAGGTGAGATGCTACAGCTGCTGTCATTGTGCCTGTAGGTAGGTGCCTTTATGAGCTGTTTGTGTGTAAGAAGGAGCACCTTGCTTTGTTTGTCTTTCTTTTCTTTTGCTTTTCAGGGATGTAATCTCAGAGGCATTTCGTCCCTTTTTTTTTTCTCAAGAAGCTGATGTCTGTGATTTTTACTCAAAATATACTGATATTCTACTTGTTTTGGATGCACTGGCAGAGCATTCACCAAAACTGATGTCGAAATCAGGATTTGGGAAGGCTGCCCACTAACATAAATTTTAAGATAAACAAGAAGAAAAAAATTTCAATAACAATCATGGGGATATAAAAAAGTTTAAGTACATATAGTAAGGATGTAATCAGTTTTTCTATATGGACTTGGTTGGCCACAGCTAAGGATTTTGTAAATGTGTAGACCAGAATCTGAAGTTTGTATTGGTAAAATTTTTGGTAAATACTTATTCCTTGTTTCATGAATAGTTTTACTTGAAGCACTTAGGTTCTTGGCAACAAAAATATACTGATTATGGCAATGACATAATCAGATTTTGCATACCTTTTATATGCCTTATAAACTTAGGTTGCAAAGCTTTTCTAGTTTACGTAGCTCTGTGACCCTCCTAATTTGATAGCAAGGTTACTATACAGGCATTTGCACATGAGAATTTAAGAATAATACATTTGCTTAAATTCTTTAATAAAGATTGTGTTTCATATGGTTAATGGAGAAACTGGCATAAATGCTCTGTGTATATTTGGAGATAATATAAATAGAATTTTCTCAAGAAGTAGTTCTACCTGTTTTAAAATCAACAAGGATAGGTGTTTCTTTATGTAATTTTTCAATTATCCTGAGAATAATTTTCAGTTAGAAAAGTAGAGCACAAAATGGCATAGTCTCTATTGAATCTAATATTTATTTAGATGATCAATCTGTTAATGCTTCAAAGCAATTTCATGTCTTTAACATCAATTATAAAACTAATTTCAGTCATATCAGTAAAAGAATGTAACAATTTACAAGGGTGTTTTCACTTGTGACTACTCAAGGGGTTACAGTAGACATATCTAGACTTGCTAATTTATTTTCAGTGCTGTGAAATAGAGTGTCTAGAGATGCTTTGTTAGATATTTTAATAAGTGTTGAACATATTTGCAGAATTCCTGCCCTGACAGAGGGTGATTTATATGCACCTGTATCTGCATATGCAGAAAAAAAATATCCTTTTGTCAGTCTGCCACCTTATTTTTGCATAAATGAAACAGGAAATTACTCCCTTTTGGCTAATCTGAATTTTAAATCAAAGTGAGATTGGTGAAAGAAACAAGTCTTATTTTAAGCTTATTTTGCAACCTTAACTGTTGAGTTAGATTGACAATAACTTTATTCTAAGTATTTATATTGTGATGGTATTATCAGTACACCATTGTGTAAATAACTATTCTGCATCTTCTGTATTCCAAACATTTTTACAGCATTTTATAAATGTTTATAAAAATCCTTTACTTTTCTCTAAAAGTAAAGGTTTAAGAATCACCACATATTATTTTTGACCCAGAAGAAAACTTGTATATGGCCCATATTCAGAGGAGTCAATACTTTACATTTGATAAATTTAGCAGTATAAGGCTGTAGCTACTGCAAGTTTCAGTGAGTTTCTTTTTTTGTTAATAGATATTAAATATTTTTCCTACATTAATTATTGTATACTAATGATTAAAATAGCATCAAATATTCTGTGTGTTAGAATATTATTGTTACTATATGTATTCTATGTATTCGCTACTACTAAGTCAGTCCCCTTTCCTCTGCTGCATGAAAACAAAGAAGCACCTATCCTTTACAAATGTGTTCTGCTCAAGGCATTGTTACAGGCTACCACAAAGATAAAAGAACCCTTAAAAGTGCTGGAAAGCACATCTGGTTAGCCATTTGCTGTTAAGTTCTCATGTTTAGACATTGCTTTAATTACATTTTGGGTGTGTTTTTTCTTTGTGTTTGGTTATTTTTTTTAAGTTCTCTTCCCAACGTTACCCTAAGGGTAAAATATAATGATGTTATTTAGAACTTGGTTTTTAAATCAGATCATAAATGACTGAGGTTTTAAGCCTACTTCATTTTGACACACAGACAACCACCAAGGTCACACTTTTAATATATGAAAATATGAAAATAAGAAGGCAGTTTTTGGTAAGCAACAAAAGGATTCTTGTGCAGCTTTTTTCTTCCTTTCCCTCTGTCTTTGCAAAATGGATCAGTTATGCCCTTCAAGATCGCATTCACATACAGTACTTACAGTAAGATTAAACAATTTCCAGTTCTCCTTATATCCATCTGGCACTTAAAAATAGAGGTGAAAATTTAAATGTTCGGTTCATGTGTAATACCATTTCAGAAGACATGCTTTGTTATAGTCACTAACACTCGTCAAAGGTCATGGAACTGACCTAGCACAAAGCTGATCACTTCTGCTTTTTGAAAATACTTAATATGTAAGTGTGTTGTCTTGGAATACATGGTACTTAAAATGTCTAGGACAGGTTAACACTTGAAATTTGATGCACACTTAGACCTCTTTGATTGTTTGACCTGTAGCACATAAACAAGTGTGGTGTTTTTGAAGGATGTGGTGCCCATGACTGCATCTGTTCATCAGTTTCTATCTTCTCTTTCTGCCACCTCTCTTAAGCACATCTTTGCTCATGAGCAGGAGCTGATCAGCTGGGCTTTATCTGGCTATGAAGTCAAGACTGGGGGTTGTGCTAATTCAGAATTGGAGTTAGAAGTATGATCAGAGCCCTTGTGAATGTTCACAGCTACATCTTCCACTGTGAAAGATTGGGAAAGCGTTTAGAGATGGTTAAGACAAACCTAAATACCTCTTGGCTGCATATGTTCAGCTGTTTCTTTAATCTGATCTATCTGTAACTTCTATAGCAATTTATTCTTTTCCATTCTTATTGGTTTATTTTCTATGTGTTACAATTTCATTTGCTTTTATCAGTTGTTTAAACATGCTAGAATTTTAGCTTTCAATTTTTAGATTTGTTTACAATTTACAGTCTGAAAGAGCTGTGTTTTGCTTTACAGCAGACATCAGGTTTCCTTCAGGCCACTTGCAAAAGTAGGTAACATCTGGTTTTAGATTTCAGCTCTTTGGTGGCCTGTTTCTGAAATAACACTCATGTAGGGTTTCTGGTTTGCAGGAGTAAAAGCTTCTTAGGCAATAACTTTGTTTTAGCACTTGGGATGAAGAAGGTAGTTGGACTGCTCTCATATGTTAATTCTGGCAATCTGACACACTGTTCACAACTGCTGTGCGAATTTAATTAAAAATTTCCAAAACCTACAGACAATTCTGAATTTTAACTAAATGCATGAAACTTAGGACTGGGAAGAGGACAATGATTACTGCCTACCTGGTTTATTTTCCATCCCTTCAAAGTATTTTTTCTTTTTAATGAAATTTCTCTGTCCTTGAAAGTGCTTGCTACATGGAGAGGTCAAAATGTTAACTTAGGTTCAGCTCTTTCCAGCATTCAGACAGCTTACCCAAATTGAGCTCCCTGCTGTCATGGCTAGATTACTTCTGGGACCTGAGTGAGCTTATTTAAAGCTAGCCTGGCCCCTTGACTTTACATTGCAGTCTCTGTTCTTTCACTGTCTGCTGTCTTTATTTCATAGTGCTGCTTTTCTTGCAAGACTCCATGGTGGTTTTGTCCTATTGTAGACATTTTAGAAGTTATAATATAGTTTGTAAATGAAATTGGCTTCTAATTCCTGATTTTTTTCTCCCCCAGAAATATTCCATTATTAAGGGATTTTGTCTCCCATGGCTTTTGAAAGGCTGTGCAGAGAGGTTTTATAAACATTATAAGTTTTGTGTGCTTCAGCAGTAAGGTCTGCATCATCTACTATTTCAAAGGAGCTAGTACAATGAGAAAAATGATGGTCTGAGGTCAGTTGTAGCTTATGAAGGTACTCAGTCAGTGTCAAGCCTGGCTTTGAGCTCTAGTTCGAAATATTTAGCTTTTCTATTACTGCAGAAATTCCAATCCATCTGTGTTGCAGTCACCTTGTAAGAAATAACTGAAATCCCTTGATCAGCACTTGCAGAGCAGTCTATTTGGCTAATTCAGGAAGACTGACACGACTAGAAATAAACCAACTAGTCTATCCTCTTTTCAAAAAAAAAAAAAAAAAGGCAAAAGCATGTATGATTTATATGGCTAGAGTAATATGTTTGGAATTCATAAAAGCACATTTTCCCCATTTTTTGAATCTGAAGGAAGATCTAGAGTAAAACTATTCGATTCTGGCCAATTGTGTAAAATCCTTATTCTGATAGTTGATGACATAAGTAGTCATGTAAGTAACTAGGCATAAGCAATACTTTAATACTACTCTAACAAAGGTAAAAAATTCCCCTAAAGGGCCATAGGACACTGGCAATCACCATTAAAACTTATAAATGAACTGACTTCTTTCAGTCAGGAATTAAGTGGTCTGAGTCATCTTCAGTGGAAGCCTTTGTCTTGCCTCCTATTTTAATCTTTAATATGTCTCCATTCAGCCTCACAGAGGTACAACCTGTTTAACTTCCCAGCTCTAAAAGACTGGTTTGCTGCATTTTCCCTGCAGAATTCTTCATTCCTACCTCGTCTCCTTACATTTGCTTTATCTCACATTTGTCTACAGAAAGACTTTTTTTTTTTTTCCAGCCTTGTGTAAGTAAGTAATATATGCATGAGTAGCATGATATTTTTATCAAGTGCAAATAACTTTTAATTTTTTTTTTTCTTCCTGTTCAGTTCCAACCATACAGTAAAGTTCTCCATCACCTGGAAAGTTTATTTCAGTCTTCAGTAGTGATAAATAATGGACTTGACCATATAGATAGCTTCAATTATTAGGACCTATCATTTGCCTAGCTTAATAATTTAGATTGAATTTTCCATATTTCCAGGTGAACCAAATCCATATGTTTGTTTAATGTTAGAGAAGTGGCTCAGGGTTGTTGGGTTTAGTGTGGCCTTTTGTTTGTTTGTTTATTTGTTTTCCAAATAAGTTCAGAAAAAAGGACTTTTTTACCCTTACTAATAAATCCTTAACATTTTGGAGCAAGAATTTAAAACTGACCATGGGGCTTGCTTGACATCTTGTCAGTTCTTAGAAAGGTTAGTTCAAATATACTGCAGTTGTATATGCCCATGAATTCTCATGTTTAGCAACCAATCTCGTATTTGATATATTGATGGAATTTGAAAAAAAGTCTTTCAGTGTTCTCAGATTAGAAGGGGAAAGTCTTTTCAATCCTATGATCATTACTCCTGAAGAATAAGAGCTGGACTTTGCTAAAGTGATCAGGAAGATTACCCAATCTTTTGTGTTCTTAAGGTGATGTCAAATAAATTTCCAGGAGGGAGGTGTTGAATGGAAGAGCCAATCTAGTGAAATCAGTGTGGAAAAATCACAGGATGGTTGCATTAAGGAGTAAGGAAAATAATGAGAATATGCTGTGTTAGTTGAGTACATCTGTGCTCAAAGCCTGTTTATTTCATATCATTATCCTGTTTAGTAGGACATGAGTTAGCATTACATGTTATCTGCTCTGTGTCCGTGCTATCAATACTCCTGCTGCAGGCACGTTACTGTGCACTGTGATATTCTCTGTGTGATTTAGCTTATCTGATAGTAGTGTACATATGCAGGCTAATAAAATCTGCAATTCTTCTCTTATTTTCTTTAATCCTCCTTCCTTCACTAGTCTTGCAATCTATTCACCAACTTTTTTGGATGTTACAGGAAAAGAGAATTTGAAGAGATGAGACTTTCACATGAGAATTGGGCTATGTAGAGAAGGGTGCAGACAGACTGGAGCAGAAATTAAGTCACTGCAGAAAGGATTTCAGAGAGTATTTCATAAAGAGCTGGGAATATCATGTTGGGAGAATGTAAGAGGAGAGAATGCTGTGCTTTGTTGGATTTATGGCTTATGGAACAGTATATTTTTCTACAATATCCCCCCCATCTTTGAGTGGACAGTGCTCCTGAACTGCAGTCAGGGTAATATAAAAAAAACCTGCTGGTTTTACAGTGCCTGTCTTATTTCTTGTGCAGCCATGGAGAACTGGAGACCATCCTTGCATCTGCCACAGGTTTCCCAAGTGCTGCTGCGCAAGAGACTTCAAACAAACTGCCAACTCACAGGCATTAATAGTCCACATCTCATACCATGACATATCTCATTTGACTCCCATGAACACATTTTCCAGCAGGTCTGAGCATTCGCCATTAGAATTACATATAATCACATTTTTCACCACAAAATAAGATTGTTAAGGTGTGAAATATTCTTTAAAAATGAGACTTACTGTGTTGCAGTTTATCCGTGCAGTATTGGTGGAAATTCTTGGTATTAGGGGTAGTAGTTCCCTGTACTTTCCATCTCTGTGTAAGGGAAGAAATAATGTTTTAAGGGGGGAAAATGATGACGTTCACATAGTTTGCGAGTATAGTGTACTGTGGCAATATTAAATAATACAGTAAAAAATTCCCTTGCATTGTTGTATATTTTTGCATATTCATTGATTTTTTTTTTTTACAGATTTTAGGGGAAAAAAAAACAAATAGGGGTTTACCAATAATTAAGTTTCAGTACTGCTGTATGCAGAACTCTGAATGTAACTGCTTGAGAACAGCAGCCTAACAGTACTGTAACTTTTGTCTACAAACTTAACAAATACCCAAATATTTGAGAAAAAAAAATTAACGTTTTTGAGCAATATGTTAACCAAGAAATCTCACTGTGTTTTGTAGCACAGTGCAAGGTTGCAAGAAATTGTTTGGACCCTTCAAACATGCAGGTTTTCCATCTCTGTGCTGACATTTGACGGCCCTCATCCATCTAGCCAGCACCACAGACACATACATAATGCTGTAGATACTTGCACCTGAACTGGTTGCTTAGGCTCTAAATAATTTCTACTCAATAGTCTGAGGCAATTCAGAGTAGAGTTGAGGCATTCTAGGTGTACTGTTGCGGGTTGGCCTCTCTAGTTGTCTGTTCTCTCCCTCTACTAAACTAAAGAGTATGGGTTTACCTTTGGTCAGATAAATCCCATCCTTGGAGTCTGTTAATTCTCTTCTGATGACTGGGCTGCCTCTAGACTAAACAGTGGGTATGCTGTTGTTTATCTTGCACCTCTTTGTCCTATAATTTTCCAAATGGATGGTCAAGGCAAATTATGCTGTGGCTGTGCTGTAGTCCTGCATGTTCCTGTTTTCTTTCCAGGAAAACCAAAGTGTAGGAAAAAGGCTCCTAGCTCTTGCCTGAAGCTGGGGTCAGTCTGAGGGTGTACTACTAGACCCACTAATTTTGTTGTAGCATAGAAGTCTTTAGATTTTAAATGTGAGACCGGTTTCATTGTCAAGCTGATGAGACCTAAAGATGATATGTAAAAGTACCTTTTCTAACTTATTCTGACAGCAGTTCTAAATTATGCAGAAGGCTTGTAACACTAGTGCAGAGTGAAAGTAGTAGGGATTCACTGGCATTTTCTGAGGTAAACAAGGCTTTGGGAACACATGACATATTTCCATGGCATCATTTGAACATGATGGTCTAAGAAATGAGGAAAACTTAAAGTCTTTGTGAAGTCTTCAGCATCCTCTTGGAAAGGACTCTGGAGTGAGTCTGCTGAAAAGCTTGAATTGTGAGTCACAAGCTTCAGCTGCTGGATGAGAGCATCTCGGATCTCAGAAGAGGAAAGAGAGTTATGCCTGGAGCTTTAACTCTGGGCACGGTGCCTGAAAGTTAACCAGTCACAGGAGACAAAAGCTCAACCATGTAAAGCTCAAGGAAATAAATTAGGGAGTTATTATGAGGGTCTGAATTAATTTCAGCTTCTCTTAAGTGGGGACACCTGACTAAGGGCACCCTTGCAGCCAGGGTGGAAGTGGGCTGAATTATTCCTTGACTACCTGTGTCTCACCATTGGCTACAGAAGGAAACAGTAATGATATGGCGGCGTGTCTGATTTTGGATCAAATTTGAGTAGATTTCTCATCTAGATGGTGATGAGACTTAGTGAAAATCCAGATACACTCTCCAGGCTAACAACTGTGTTCACATTTTCTGTTGAGCTAGGAAATGTATATGCTACATAAGAAGTATCACCAACATTGTGAAGGAGCCTTGACATCACTTGCTCTAATGTAGGATATTGCAATTCTTTTCACACTCCTCAGATTCCCAAGCTTTTTCAGCTGTCAGGATCTGAGGACAATTCTGCATTGCCTCATTCTATTTTTGTCTCAGAATGTGCATGTACTGAAAAAGTGTTAGATTAAATTGCAAACTATTTCTTCTTGGGACTACTTTTCTCCTCTTTCAGGAATTAAAAAAAAAAAAAAAAATTAAAAAATTGCTTAAGGATGTAGTTTGAGATCAACATAGGAACCACTAGAAAAAGTAATTTATTACCAGGCTTTGCCTTAAATAAAATGGGTTCACAGTTTTAAAGAAGACAACAAAATGAAGTATTGCAGCTAGGTATTGTGACCAATCTTCAGCCTTTGTACTGGAAGATATATTCTACCATGTGAATAAACTTAATATATAGAAAAGAAAAGAATAAGAAGAAATTAAGGTTCTGCACAGAATTATTTTGCTGACATTTCCTAAATGTTGAATGTCACTTTTTAATTGCTCTTTAAATAAAATTAAAAAAACACCATAAACCCATGTAAAATATCTTAGTTTTGCAGAAGGCCAGTAAAATAATGTTGAGGTTGAAGTCATCTATTTTGAAAGTTACTTGGTGTTTTCTGCTATAAAATACCATTACAATAAAATTGTGAAATCTTGGCACAGGACAGGGGAACAGATCACTGCAGAACTAAGAACCAAGGTTTCCTGTTAGACTGCATGCATTTGCCAGAGTAATAATATAGTGGGATTTTTTTCTGGATGGTAGTTAGAAAAGATGAGAATGTTTCATTTTAAAATGTCATTTTAAATTCTGTTTTATGCTGCAGATTTTTTTAATCACTGGTGTCTTAAGATTTGTAAAACTGTACACAAAAATAGGTTTGGGCATGCCTGGTCATATCAAGACTTGATCCAGGGAAGGACTTCAAAAAAGGTGTGGAAAAATGGGTTTTATAATAATTAGAACAAACATAATTATTTTAAAACTGTTTAATTGAACTAATTTAAATTTAAATTGAGAAAGAATATATAGGAAGTACTTAATCTTACATGCTGCTTGTAATTCAAATATCAATCTACTCATTTCACAAGCATGAAAGTAAACCTTCATATTCTAACTTTACAAGCACATCCCAATTCCCTAATTTATAGCACATGCAGATAACATTTGCATAATTTTACATACAGGTATTTGAGTCCCACACCAATGTTTCGTTGCTTGATGTCTTGTTTTTTAATTTCTCCTGCACTCCAAACCACCCTTGAAAATGTTTAGATCTTCTCAATATTTCTCATGATTTCTCACATGAATTATCAAAGGCCTGTGGTATTTAGAAACCACAGACTGGCTCACTGAAGTGAAATGGAATGTAGAAATTTAATGTTTTCCATACTCGTTTTTATAAATATTTGGTGTTCTTTGGAGTCTAAAAATATTCAGGGTCTTACCTCTGGAATTGTTGTTGGACCAACAGAGATCACAGTCCTTTACAATTAATTGCTACTCATAAATTGAAGTTATCTTCTGATTAATGACTCAGCATGTTGATGTTAATGTTTTATTGTTCCTGCATTTTTACACGCTTTGTGAATTATAGATGTAGTTATCATCCAATGTTGCAAGCATAGTAAAAATAATATTATTATTGCTGTGATTTTGATCCTGTTTATTACACAGACTTCTGCATGAAAGATTTTATTTCTCTATTATTAAAAGCGTCTGTAATTTGCACATACAGAAGTCATTGCCCCAGCATGGTTCAGGTGTAATTTCCATGTTAGGGCTATAATTCAGTGCAGTTGTTTGCTGTAGCAGTGAGCATCCTTACCTAAGGATAAGAAACGCCAAATTACTTACTGATTTCTGAAAATTATATTGCACAAGTGAACCATCAAATTTTAAACTCTCATGTGAATAATGGAGCAGTGATCCCAGTTTATACACTGATAATGAAAAGGAGATGGATGGTTTTCACTACAGGCAAGCTGCCATTTTTTTAACCATTCAAGTGCTATTATTCTGTGATGGTTTTGGGCTTTGACTGTTGTTTTTGGGGTACTGAATGCTGCTTTTGCTGAGCTATTATTGATAGCTTTGTAAGACTGAAATTTTTACAGATGCATAAAATCCATCAAGTAGCATCTAATTTTTATTACGGGCTGAGTAAATTCTGAGAGAGAAGAGTTTCTGCTCTTGCTGTGTCCAAGTCTTTGACAAAGCATGTGTTGAAAGGAAGAGCAGATTCCTTTTACTGTGGAGCCCTACTCTCTGAACTCGGAGGACAAAGAGCAGAGAAAATACATGCATTTGGGGGATTACCCGTTAAGGGTGAGGGAAATTGCTAGATTAATAGCGGAGAGGTTTTTACTAAACACATCTGTGAAATGAAAGAAATGCAGTAACAGAGAGGAGAGAGAATAAAAGGTAGAAGTCCTACAAGTTGTATCCTTATAGCAATATTTGAGGCACATGCTCACTAGCTGTTAAAATTTAGAGTGAGCAGCCTGAGAACTCAAGAACGAACATGAGAATTAGAGCTGTAGCCCAAAGGCAAGAGAAAAGGAGAAAGGAGCCCCAGGAATAACACATTTACTTTCTAAGAGAAAACTGCAGTAAAAAGAACATTTGACTAAAGGATTCAGCTCTGTGTGGTGACATGACTGGTGACATGAATTAACCTCCTGTGTGCCACTCAGGGAGACTTTTTAGTGCTTACAGTGCAATTCAAACATGTCAGACAGTCACTGAGTCTTTCTCAGAAGTCACTAGAGTCACTCTATCTTTTTAATACTTTTATATCAAAACACATCAGTAGCTCAGGCAACTACTGAGCTTTCAGGTAACTGTGCAAGAAAAAGTGCTTCTAAATGGATTCCTCCAAAAATGACTTTATTATTGAGTTTATCTGAATTTATATGAATTCAGAATAATAAATTGTGTACTGTCTCAGTTATTGCAGTAACAAGGAATTGAGAAGTTTTTAAAAAACATTTTAAAAAGCTGGGGGTTAGTATTTTTACTGTTGAAGCTGTAACATTTGTGCCATGAAGATTATTTGCCTTTTCTTTTATACCCCTGTTATACCTTTTTACAACTTCTGTGTTCTTAGTGCTTTTTGCCTACTTTCTTGGACTTGTTTGTTCAGCTAGGAGACTCAACATTTTAGAAGCTTTGTAGTTAGGGGTCAGTGTGCCCCAGACCCCAAGGTCCTCTCCAGAACACATTCTGTAAACTGAGATAGACCCATCCAGGGGAAGATTCCTTGGGGAGGGGGGCTGATTCGAGCCTCTCATTGGGGAATCTTTGATAGATCTGCTAATTAGTAACACCTATAATGCTATACCTGATCTCTTGGGATGGGCATTTTGCGGGGTGCATTTAGGTGCATTAGACCTGGACGTGTGCACCTAAGGATCCTTAAAATAAATACCAAGGTAAAATCCCTTTTCCCCTTCTAACCGTGCGTGACTCTTGATTTTAAGACCAGGAAAAGGCATCAACATAAGGCCAGCTCGAGACAAAGTGAGATGATGAATGGATATTACTAAATTTTGTCCCTGCAGAAGAAGACCTATGAGTTTTGTGCCTGGGTCTGGCGTAGAGAAACATCTGCTGTAATCAAAGGATTATTATTTAGAACAAATAGATAAACTGATTGGTTGCAAGAAAGTCAGATATAATTTCAAAACAGTTCTTTATGTTGTAATTTTTCTTTCATGTGCAGTGATGCTACCTTTATGATCCTTTTATTTAATACCTCTTTTGTTCTTTGAGAGGCTCTTTGCCTGAACTAAATAGTATTAAAAAAATTAACACAAGATGTAGGAATAGAAAAATCTCCTGTAGGGCATACTAAAAGTTATCCCTTTTTAACCACATAAAAAGTCACTTTCAGCAGAGACCACAAAGAAAACTATACATCCCTTCTTAGTACAGGTATCAGAACTAACATAAAATGAGTTGATCAAGGGCACTGTTCAGAGGTGCACAGATTCACCGTTCTGATATTCTGAGCCACTATTCTCAGGACGCTGAAAGAATCACAGGGTCATAGATGTCTTGTAGTATTTTCCACATCTAGAGACCGAATTATGTTGAAATTAAAATAATTTCATGCTGTCTTTATCTTCTTAAAATCACCAATGTGGCAAGGAACTGTTGAAAATTCATAAAGGAGCTCCATGACGAATAAATATTCTCCTAGCCTTCACCTGGATATATCTTTTTAAGGAGTAGAGTCAGCAATGAGGAAGTCTTGTGGATCAGAAAATGAGTAAAAGAAGAATCCAGTGTAAGTTCAGTTATTTGATTACACAGTAATAAATGTTGAAATCCACCATCTGCAATGAAGAGCCTCACTTAATGTGAGATTTCTTCTTCCCCAGCCAAGTTTCCATCAGCTTATACCAAGACTGACTTCCAAGGTAGCTCAGATTTTACATCATGGCTCAGCAGGACATTTTCAAGAAGTGTTTGAGAATTTCCTGAGCTTTTCATATAAACCACAACTTTATAAGCTGAAATTCCCTGATAGGCTCTGAAAAAAAGAGGAAACCTCACCAAAGAGCTCATTCTAAAAGATACTTGTTTATGGGATGAATACTCTTTGTTTCTATAGAACTCTGTAGTGAAATTAAATCAGACTGGGGAGTTGCCAGATGTAATTGCAAGTATTAATGGAGAAAGTGCTTTCTCTCCTTGTAAATGCAGTGAGGGATAAAGAAGGGTGGGGATACAACAAAGAAAGGTCTTTTATCTGAGGGGAAACACAATGTAGTGCAAGGGTATAAAAATAAAGATTCAGAGAAGGCAGCAGTGAAGTGCCAGGTAGTAACAAAGCAATCTTGATCACTCGAGCCAAGAGCAGGAAAGACTTGGATATGGAAAAGAGAGCCATGGAAAATGTGAGAATGGACCATCAATTACTTTTATATACTTGTTCTAAATTGTCATTAGTACATATTCTATATAGTTTTAAAAATGTAGTTTATTGTCAATCTGACAATTCAGAATGTGTTTCATCATGATTTCTGTTAATTAATACTACCCTGACACAGTTTTTCCACAGTCGGGTAAATGATTCCAGTCAGCAGACTAAGCTACCTAAATACTTTGGGTAAAGGTGGGAAGATTTGGCATAGTTTAAAAGCTTAAAAGTCTTATCCTTCTATTCTTTCAGTCCACTAGATCAGTGTGAAGTCACCATATGAAGGGACATCTCCTTCCAAAATATATTAATGTGTTATTCTTGTTACCTTGATATTCAAATTCCCCACCCACCCTAGAAGATATCAAAACGCAGTCAAATGACAAGACATTTACAGACAGTGCTTCTGTTCAAGTTAACTCCCATGTACTTGAATACATGTGTAACATAAGTCAGAACATGGTACCCAGTACCACCAGGTGCTTGAGGAAACTCTGGTTGCATTGGGTATCATTAAAGCAGAGAGTGTGTGTAGTGTGTGTGTTCGTGTACGCACCCACACAGGTGTGCCAGCATTGCTGGGCACCCAGGAGCTGGGTTGGTCTTGGTAAGGACCCAAGATTGTGCTCCAGGTGGGAGCCTGATGACATCACCAGCTCGTAGACAGAGGGAACAGTCACAGGAATGTGGAATAGTTCATGTTGGAACAGGCTTGGGATGTCACTGTTCAAAAAAGGGCCAGCCACCAGGTCAGACAAGCCTTGCAGTCACTTCTTGGAAATCTCCAGACTCAGTTTGCACAACCTGCCTGGGAAACCTTCTCCAAGGCTTGACTGACTTCATGGGGGGAAAGCTTTTTCTTGTATCCAGTCCAAACATCTTTCTTTTCAGTTCATGTCTGTTAACCTTCATTTTCCTGTCACTGCAAAGTGCTTCCCTCCTTATTAATGGATCCTGAGCTATTTTAGTGCACCACCAGTAGATTGGCCAGTAATGTCAGAAAAAATGTTCTGTAGCTTTTACAAGAGCAAGAAGAATCAATTGAATACCTTTACTGATAATTCTGTATAATATTTTAATGGGAGCTTGTAACATGGCTTATCACCATATACTTAGTGGTCACACACAGTCTTTCCAATATAGGACTGTCATATAGCAGAAAGATAATGATACTTTGTTAGCAATTAACCCATATTTTTAATAAAAGAAGACATGTACAACATGTTTAGATGCCGGTCATATTGAGAAGTACTGAACTGTGTCAATTTGTCTTATTTTTTCATTAAAATTAAGAGAATGCAGAATTACTACTCAGCTACTATGACCCACTTTCTAATACTCATGCTGTGAAATTAATTGGGTGAAATACTACCTCTTTCAGTTTACCTACTGTGGCCTATCTAATGTACAGGGTGGGAAAAGGTTGATGGGATAGACTCTTTCATCTGTTCCTTTTAATTCTAGACTTTAAAGGAGATTTCAAGTGAAAGATGAATTGTACTCACTCACAGGATTGAGCCTGTGCCTGTGATTAGAAAAGAAAATTTCTTTTCTACCATTTCAGGTGCTTGTGTGCCATGTTGCAAATTTTATTGTAGTAACTTTTTAAAAAGTTAATCTTTAAATAATTGAGATTCAATGTAGCTATGTTTAATACCTATTATGTTGCTACTGGTTCTATTTCCTGTGAGAGTTTATGAGCAGAGAAGAGACTGGATCTCCATATGAATATTTGTGTTTAATACCTGCATTATCTGTTACTTATTGTATTTAGTGATGCAGACTCCAGCTTCATGCCTCTATATTTAGGGAGCAATGAAGGAGTGCTAGTAAAATCCATTTAAAAGATTAGTAAGAAGAGAGCTGAGACGCTGAAATGGTTTTACATATTCTTTTGGGGATGCATTCAGGTGTACAAATTACTGGTGTGGATAAATCACCCAGGAAAATTCATAAAATTGCTGGGATGCACAATTTGTGTTTTTCTCTACAAATGTGAGATGTGATATAAGATGTCATACTAGATTATTTTAAATGAACTGTCAAATGCAAGATAGCTCAGTGCTTTCTGGCTTTAATGACTTTTGAATAGCAAGTAAAGGAAACTCTAATAGTGGAATAAGGAAAACATAGAAAGCACTTCACAAATGATATTCAAAGCCTCCTCGTACACATACAAAAATAACCATGATAACTAAAAATCTCAAGTGCTCAATGAGGTGAAAAAAAAGCAATGGATTCAATGCATTTTGAAAGTATCTGTTACATTTCTTAAAAAATACTTGAAAAATAGTATTCTCACTTTTATATGGAAGTGGGTTTTTCAGGGGTATTTGGTGTAATGATTTTTCTAAAGTCACTGAACAGGGAAGGTGTGTGCCATCCTGGCCAAGGCTTATTATTTACGTCAGTGTAGGGTATGCCAAGGCTGGTGTGAGAGTTAAGATATGTGGACAGTAGGGTAGATTGTACAGGTACTGATCTCAGAGGTGAAAAAGGCAATAACACCACCGATAAAATGCACTCTTTCTTCTGATTCTTCTTGCAAGAGAGGTGAGAAGGATGGGCAAGCAAAACAAAAAAAGCATGAAGATGGGAGCAGCAGTATCGAACCTTACATCTTCGTGTGAAGCAATTTAAAACCTCCAGTACATATAAGAAAATTAAATGGACCACTTTGCAAGGAAGCAAACCCAGGTACCTTCATTTTGGTATTAGAATCCGCCTGAGCAAGGGAATAGGAAAAAGAATCTCCGTTTTTATCCCAGTACTTACCGTAAGTAGATAAAATTTGAAAGTCTCATAGATATCCAAATAAAAGCTGAAGAGAGGGAAATCTATCTTGTTATACATTAATATTGTAAATGCGTTATAATGAGAGTGTCAGTCATATTATATATAAGTATTTACACACTCTTGAAAACTGCTGCAGAATGTCTCGAAATGTTTTTAATAATCAGATGTTGAAGCTGGAGTTGCCCACATTCTAAAAGGGTACAGATGAAACATGATTCACAATGAGTGTAACTCTCATAAAGAAATTGGCAAGGCATTAAAAGAGGAAAAATAAGTGGCACAATATGTGGCTCTTCACTGAGTAATTGTCCCAGTTCTTTAACATGGTGACGTTATTGCAGTTTGCACCAGTCATTTTAGGCTCATTACATCTGACAGGGAGATTTCATTTGTATGTATCTGATGGTTATAAAACATTTTGGGGATTTATGTGTGGGGTTTTTGTTGCTTACCCCCATAATTACTATCAAAAAATACACACAATAAAGGTTAGGTTTGTTACACATCCATGTGAGAACAGTTCCAATTCTGCTATCCAGAAGTTACCTATTTTAGCTGTTGTTGGTTTTGTTGTAGAAGGCATCTGGACATCAGTGTAGAATGTTATAGGATGATGTTGAAGAGATTTTAGCAAAATAATGAAAACAGGGCAAGGGAAAGTTCTGAAAAATAAAGGGCAGAATTGCAGTCTCCAGGCAGCATCAGTCAGGAAAGAGAAGATAGGAATAAAAGGTTTCTCTTGAGTGAGGAGGGAGGTCATCAGCAGAGTCACACCTGTCTGGGTTGTTCAACATTTTCATTAGTACTGAAAAAGTGGGTGTGTGTGAGCAGACGGAATTTACTGACACCAAGTTTTTCAAGGTAATAGAAGCAAGGGCTGACTATGATGAAGGGAAGGATATTACCATGCAAAGTAAACTGCAGTAAAACAGCAGATGAAATGTAACCTAGATAAACATGAAGTGATGCACATGGGAAAGAAACAATTCCAACTTTGTACATGTAATGGTGGATTCCTAGCTGACTATTATCACATGGAAATGAGCAAATGAGATTTTGGAGTTATGATTGATAGTTCTGTGAAAATGTCTGTTCAGAGCTCAGTAACATCCAAGAAAAAGGTAAACGAAATGTTAGGTGTTATTAGGAAAGGAATCTAGCATAAGGCAAATGACATTGATATGCATATATAAAAATCTCAATTTTGAGTACTGTCTGAAGTTGGTTCTAGTCCTATCATCTCTAGGGTCTGTAGTAGGGCTGGAAAATGGAGAAAAACAGTGAGTGTGATTGAATAGAAGAAAAGAGTGACTTATCAATTGAGAACTATTCAGCCCTTGAGAAAGACAGTTAAAGGTAGAAAGGACGGAGATTTAGAAAATATAGTTGTAACAGAGAAACTGAGTTTGGAATGATTGCCCACTAGATTTTGTTCAAGAACTGGAAACATTCAGTATTATTTACAGGAAAAAAATTTGCAGAAAAAAATAACAATAAAACCTCCATGAACAAACCACCTTGTTCTTCTTTTATGCAACATTTCTTCATTTCTGTAACAGTCAGCCTGGAGAACGCATTACCACAAGATGCCATGTCAAAAATTGACTGGAAGAATTAAGGGAGGAAAAAGTGCTCTTGCAGACTAAACACTACTTTTAGTCCATGACCTGGTAATTTCTGACTACAGGGAAAGCACATTAGGGAAGGAGCACTTTTCCTTTGCCCAGAGATGTGCTTTGATGGACATTGATCACTGTCTGCAGTGGAGGCAGGAACCAAGACCTCGGTGAGCTGTTCTTATATAAGATGGGATTTCAGGCAAGTCTTGTATAAAACCACCTCCCTGTTTTTTTATGTTACAGCTATTTTTTCCACTGGCTGCACAGCTAAATGTAAAGTTCTGAGCTTAAACTTTAATAAGTGCCAGTTTTATGATAACAATTATTTTTGCTTTTCTGATGCCAGGAACTAATATGTATAAAATTTTTCAGAGACTATGTGTTAAAGTAATATCTAAAACAGCAGTTATGCAGATTGCTGAGTCTGCCTTTGCTGGTGGTATATAGTAACTGGTTACCTGAATTTTTCCCCTTTCTATCTCTGACAAATTTAATGTTTAGAAAAAAAAATGATTAAAGCAATTATTAGAAGCTCTTATGATCACCAAGGCATCAAAATAGTTTTGTTGCTCTTTTGAAACACAGCACTCTTGAATACTTCAGATTGTTCAGACTTGCTCATGAAGTTACTAAAGTTTTACCTTTTCAGGGCTCATTCTACAGATTTCTTTGAGCTTTCCCTTCCTTGTGTTCATGCAACCCCTTTCTGTGCTAGTTCTATTTTGCATTTATATTAACACATGCACTTCCATTTGATTCAGTTCAACTGAAGTCAATGGATATTTCACTTTTGATTTCAGTTGAAGCAGAAATAAGCCACAAGCAGCAAATACAACAATACCTGCCTTTCAATGTGGGAATCAACTATCTCCTTCAGCTGCTACATAGGTTGTGATTGGTAATGTGCATTTGCAGCTCTGTAGTTTTCAACTTAATAGTTGAAGGAGTTCTCTGAGCTAGGAAAGACTGCTAATAGCAGAATTATAAAGCCAGTACATTTTTTCACATGTATTTCTGCCTGCCCAAAACTTAAGAAAAGGCAAACTTGTTAGTTAAATTAAATGTTTCTTCTCTTCTGTTTTTAATTGTACTTAATTTGTTTTAAGCAAGAGTTATTGATCAAAAAAAAAAAAAAAAAACCAAAACCCATGACAAAAATGAACAAGCAAATCACCTTGTTTTTCTTTTATGTAACATTTAGTCAGCCTGAGAGACTTCTTACCACAAGATGTGTCAGAAATTAACTGGAAAAACTAATGGATTAAAAAACCCCCTTCCATACTAAATGCTTCTTTTAACACTGAAAGTCTATGACCTGGTAATTGCAGAATATAGGGGAAACATATTAGGGAAGGAGCACTATACCTTTTTTCAATAATTCACTCTTTACCTGGCAAGCAATGTGCTTTCAGTGTGTCTGTGTCTCAGTGGTTTTACAGTGTATGTAACAATTTGACAAGTAAATGTATGTGTTAGAATGTAGTGTCATCTTTATGGGAAAACAACAGTGAGGTTGGAAGCAGATGAACCAAAAAATTGTCCAGGAGATCGCAGGATGACAGAAATACGCTTTGTTTTCTTCATACTGTGCATGATAAGACAAGCAGGAAAATGTGAGCAATAACATGGATTGGTGTCTTTATAACTCCTGTACAGAGTTTCTGACACCCGAAAGATGTATAGTGAGGGCCTTTTTTCCTATCCAAGGTATTCATTCTGGTCATGCAGGACTAAACCATTTCTACTCAGGTCCATAGCATGGCCCAGAAGCAGCACGAGCCCACTCACTGCATGTGGTGAGGATGTATCTGAAGAGTTCTTTATACAATGTTTTGCAGCATATAGTCTCTTGTAGCTTTTTCACTCTTGCAATGAAGATAATAATGTACATCTTTTAACATTACTGTTTTGTTGAAAGATGTTTGTCCATTGAATCCTCTCTGCATGGGCTGAAATCACAGTAGATGGTGGTTCTGCAGGTAGCTCCTGCCCAGGTGACATTCTTCAGTCAGGCTTGAAGGAAAGGTTCTCACACAGGCTGGAGGGGTACTGATCTCTGAATAGGAAATATTATGTCATGAAACAAACCCATGTTGACCTGCTCCTGTCTGAGTAGTCTTGATGAGTTGAACTGATCTTCATGGTCTTCTTGGTTAGAGGCTGCTCTGGGTGTTTTTAGAAGTGTAGTTGCAGACTCCCGAGGACTTCAAAACCAAATACATAACCAGCTTCATTTCTTCCCCTCTTGGAAGAAAAAAACACCAAATTTCAGTCACCTCAGTTCTACTTAGTATATGTCCCTAAGTTTTTTAACTGGGCTATACCTTTGACTGGCTTTTGTATCATAAAGATAGAACTGTACAATACTTCGTGGCAGGTGTGTTGTGAAGATAAATACATAAAGCAGGAGGGAGATACTTTAGGCACAGTGCTTATCTTGGGATATGGCTACTCTACATTACGCTGAAGCAATTTTTGGGGAAAGTCTGGGTAGCCTCTTCTTCAGGGTAAAGGAGGAAAGACAAAAACCATTGGCTTTGTGTGGCAGCAAGAAAATGAGTCGAGGCAGATTTCTGTAAATCCTGCTGTAAAGATGCTATTTGCTTGCTGGCTTGCTGAGACAGCTTGAATTTTTTTGTGTGTATTTTTCAAGGAGTTTTTCCTTCATAGACTTCTGTGTGTTGCATTTCTACTTTGGAAAAGTGCAACCTAGAACTGAAGTTAAAAATGTTCATTTTTCAAAAGCAAAGTAGCAAAAACCCCTTGGAGCAACAGGTAGACAAGATAAAACTTGATGTTTATATTCAAAAGATACATTTTCCTTCAAATCATTAAATATCAATGCACCCCAGATAAATTTCTCACCTTTGTGTCATAAAATCAGTGGGCAAGGAACATGAATCAATTTTAGACTCAGAAAATAAGTTGTCAGGACTTCAAGAATTAGTTTATCATTATCCTCAGTGTATTTTAAAAAGAAGAGTAGTGTTTGTGACCCACAATTTTATGTCTTTTTAAAAAAGGATATCATGTCATTCAGAATGACAAACAACATTCAGAAGCAAGTTCTCAGCTGGTTTTCCATGAAAAGGAATTTTATAACATGAGCACATTTTAGGACTTTGTATGGCTTGTATTTGATTTCATTTTTTTTCATTTTTTTTAGGTTTTTCTTTATAGAAAAAGACAAAATGTCATATTACTTAGGTACACTTCTATCAGATATTAATATAATCTAATAATCACCTGGCAGCTGGCATCCAAAATCATCTGAAGTTGTTGAAACCTGTTGAGTATTTAGGTTTTTTTAATATTTATTTGTAATCTTTTAATCCTTTAAACTAGAAATTTAAGGGCCTTGCAGACTTAAAGTAAAATTACAGACACTCCCTACAACTCTTAGCTTATTGTTAGCATATACTGCTAGCTGAATAATAGTTTCGAGAATGATATTCAGGGCTGATAAGAGAATTCTAGCTTGAGAAATCATTTAGTACATTATGTATCAATGGGAGAATGTGCTGAGTTTCTGAAAGTCAAAGCTCAGTTTAGGGTTTTACAAACTAAATATCCTGAAAAAGAGTCGTGACTGGATATTAACATTGTCCAGAGAACAGTCCCTGCAGTTGTCCATCCCTTGGAGACTGAAACAGTTTGGTAGCACAGATGGGGCTTGCACCATGTGGAAGGACCTCAGTGGAGTGTTTAATTCCCTATTGTAGGCACACAAGAATCACAAGTCCCTGAAAGAATTTATAAACACTATTATAGTTATCTGTTTCTTAAAAGAAGAAATCTGAATCTCAGAAATACTTAAAGTTCATCAGGAAATCAGATAGCACCTTTTAGAGATCAGTGTTAATTTCAGCTATGGAATATCCTAAAGTGTTGAAGTGGCGTTACTAAAGGGCAGCTGGAAAGGGACCAGAGGATAGTTGGGGTGTTTCTCTGCCCTTTGTAGCCAGAATTCCCTTTCTGCATAAGATTTTTTTCTGTAGCTCTACAGTCAGGAGAAACAAGTTTTCTTAGAATAGTTGAAACAAGATTAAGAAATCCAATCTTTCCTTTTGAATGGACTGAAACCAGAAAAGATCTATACCTAAATTTATTTTATTAAGTCATTATTTTAAATTTTTCAAGAGTGGAACAATTAATTAAACATCAATTAAAATATTTATTTAGAAACAGGTTTAAAAACTGTGTTGTATTGAAGGAATGTTTTCCCTGTTCTGGGAACTTGTACTGGACACTCCCTTGATGGATAAATAATGTCTCCCAGAGGAAGTGTCAGTAAATGTTCACGGGTAAAGCCCTCAATGCTGGGTATTCTTTCCTTGGCCTTTGTGCAGCCTGCTTGTGCAGCTAAATCAAGTACATTTAATACCCCTATGTTATTTTCTGTTATTCTGTAAAGTTAGATAGTAATACTCCTGAATTATAGGTATACATGAGAATAAAAACAATAGTACCTGAAAAAGTCTGATACTAAAATCATTATCTATTTCTGCATAGCTAGAAAAAAATCTTAAACATGTAACATGGAGAATACACTGTATTAATCTCAGGAAAATACCCAGTGGAAGACCAGTTTATATAAGTGTGACCAAATTAACTATTGATATTCTTCTTTATGCTCCCTTATTGTGACATTTTAACTTAATCCTTTTTTAGGGAAGAGAAATGGATCTATGAATCAGACAAACTCTGATTGATAACTCTGACATATAGTGCAGTACAGGGAGTACAAAGATCAAAAGTTAGCCATATGCTGTAACTTCCAAGTCTATTACAAGTATTTATCTTTGGCCTGCAAAGAGTAAAAAGGAATTGATTTCACACTTATCAATTCACTGCTTATTTTTCAGATCAACAGAAAGCTTTTTAATGAGTGAAAGGAAATCAATTGATAGCAGTTGCCTCTCCAGTCTGTTTAGAGATTATCTAGCCATGGAAGTTAAGCCAAGAAAATATAGCTGGACCTTTCAAGTTAGGGTGGGTTGACTTCATGAATTAGTCTGACATAATAAATTCATTTCATAATAACTACATATGATCAATCATAGACTAAATTAGGCATGTTCCAAGTTCAAGTTCAAAGCCTGAAAAATATGCCATTAAATCAAACCAACAAACCTGTAGACTTCAGGAGCTGCATCAGGATGCTAGAGAAGAAAGGAAATTAATGATTCCTAGGACTTGATCAAGCTCTGAAAGGAATAGTACGAGGTTATATCATATAATTTTTAGAGTAAGGAATTTTACAGTATGTGGTGGCTTCTCAACATTTCTGGATTAATGTGTCATTTTGGACAAGTATGGTAATTTTTCTGTGCATAAATTTTTCTATCTATGTAATGGAGGTGAAACAGTCCCATTCATATGAACTGCTCATAGACCTTTGAAATTTTATTATTTTAAGACTATTCAAACTGAAACTAAATATGCTGGGTTTTTTCAATAACATATTTTTCAGAGGTTCAGGACTTCACTTTCCAAAACAGTTATTGGGCATAATTATTTTTCATTTTAAATAATTAGTAAGATTTTCAGTCCTCTTCAATATTTGGATGATTTTCATTCTCATTATAGAGCTTCTAGTGTAACCATGATTCAAATTGCTGTTAGTCATCACACATTGTTTCTTTTCTATCTGGGTGTAAAGTCTAAATCCTCTCATTATATGAGTCTCTCTAGATGCATGTTTGCATTTTTATGAATATATGTTATATATACCATATGCCTATATGTGTAAATATATTTATGCAAAGAAGGAGTTGTCTTGTTAAACACAGGCACAAGTATACACCTATTTTAAACTTTGTTCTGTGTTATATAAGATGCTGAGGTGCCTCATTGAATGAAGCATTCAGGAATATAGTAAAGGAAAGAAAAAGATACTGGTTTAATCCAATGAGAGGTACTAATATTAATTGGTGAAGAGATGTACAAGCAGATTGTGTGGTACCTGTGTCTGAATTATTGAGCTTGAAATCTGATCAAAGATGGGAGTTATTGGAAGCCAGGGTTTTAGAAGTGGAAATTCTTCTTTGACAAGGCAGGATGAGACTGCAGTAACCTTGACTGAGACGTGGAATCAGAGTGATTAGAGCCAGTGCAAATTTCAGACCCATTCTCTGACAATAAATAAATGGAGATGTCGAGTCTCATTTCAATCACCTTCAGTAATGACCTTGAATGCATGCAAACGTGGAATTTTCTCAATGGAGACTCTGTGGCAACTCTGTGATTCAACTGTGAAATTAGAGTAGCTTGTACTTAAACTGGAATTTCACCCCTGCTGAACTAGCAGTCTCTGACTTGCAACAGGAAGGAATGAAACCCTTAAAAAGCCAGGCTTCCATGTGTTTATCTGACATCATATTTTTTCTCAATTATAACTAAATAGGCTAAAAAAAATTTAAAATCCAGCTGGGGGAACCTGAGACAAAGTGAATTCTGGATTTTGTTTGAAAGTTATGCTTACTCTATTCAAAAAAAAAAAAAAAAAAAAAGTTGTTGAAAAAGATATTGCAGTCTTTGTAAACGTTCTATGAGTAAGAACTTGTTGAAACAATAAAAGTGTTCTGGTTCTTAAAAGGGAAATACTTCAACATAGTGTATCTGATGCACTAAATTATAGAATTGTTAGAATTCTGCAAGTGAAGAATAATAGATATATATGCTTGATTTCATGGTGAGTTCACCCATTTATTTCTTGACATTTATTTAGAGAGAATTTTTTTTAGAGTTGAAAGAAATATGCATAAGTTGAAGAATGACAGCTTAACCCAGATGCTTTCTAGAGTAATCAATTTAATATTATCAGTGTAGACAAACAGTGATTTCACAGCCAGGGATCTCAAATAGAATTGCACATTATTAAGTGGGTTTTTGTGGGGCAGGATTGACAGTTCCTGATTATATACATTCCTGGAACTGCATCATGACAGTATTGTTTTCTGTCTTGCCACCAGCTAAAAAGAGAGAACTGTTACATCCAAGTTTCACTGACTGAACACGTTGCCTGAGTCCTACCCATGAAGTTTTTTTTGCAAGTTACCAAAATTATTACTCACATAAGTTGTAAATTATCAAAAATTTAGCTGAAATGTGGAATAAAATTTTTAGGATGAATGTTCATTTTTGAAGATTTAATGGTTAGCTACTTCAACTATGTCCAGTGAATTAATCTAAGTATTGTGCACAGTCTTCTTCCGTATGGCTGGTGACTAACATTTTGTGTATTTTTTTTGCACACATTTTATTGTTCCAACATTTTGATTAACTGAAATGTTTCTATATACTTTCAAATTATGGCTGTGCTATACATGATACTATGCAAAGCAAAAGAATCTCTATTATATGAAATGAACCCCTGTATGCAACTGAGTGAAAATGTTGTATTGAGTTTGAGTAGTGAGGTTTTGGTGATGGGTGGGCTCCAGGGGTGGCTTCTGTGAAAAGCTGCCAGAAGCTTCCCTTATTGTCTGATGGAGACAATGCCAGGAGACTCCAAGATGGGCCTGCCAGTGGCCAAGGCCAAACCCATCAGTGGCAGTCTAGTGCCCCTGGAATAATGTATTTAAGAAGGGGAGGACAAAACTGTGCAATATAAACTGTAGCTGGAAAGGGGCTGAGGATATGGGAGAGGAACAGCCTCAAGGTCAGTGAAGAAGGAGGGGGTGAAAGTGCTCCAGGAGCTGAGATTCCCCTGCAGCCCATGAAGACCATTGTGAGGCTCTGTGCTCCTGCAGCCCACAGAGGAGCAGGCGGATGCCCAAAGGAGTCTCTGACCCCAAGGGAGACCTGCACTGGAGCTGGCTCCTGGATAGGACCTATGGGCCCATAGAGAGAAGATACCATGCTGGAGCAAATTTGCTGGCAGGACTTGTGACCCCAGAGAGAACCCATGCTGGAGCAGTCCATTCCTGAAGGACTGCACCCCATGTAGAGAACCCTGCTGGAGCAGAAGGACAGTCCCCTGTAGGAGGGGCCCCACCCTGTGCAGGGGAAAAGTGTGAGGAGTCCTACCCTGCAGAGGAAGCAGAGGCAGAAGCAATGTGTGATGAACCCCATTCCCCTGCAACACTGGGGAGGAGGAGGTGGAGATCAGGAATAAAATTAAGCCCAGCAAGAAGAGAGGAACGGGGGAAGGTGTTTTAAGAATGCCTTTATTTCTTATTACCATAATCTAATTTGATTTGGAATCAATCCAGTTAAATTCCTCAGGTCAGGTCTGTTTTGTCCATGATGGTAACTGGTGAGTGATCTCTCTTTGTCCTTACCTTGGCCCACAAACCTTTGGTTTTATTTTCTCTCCCGTGTCCAGTGAGGAGGGGAGTGATAGAGCCACTTTGGTGGGCAGCTGACATCCAGCCATGGCCAACCCATCATAAATGTCTGTGCTCTGGTGTTCTTGTGACAATGTCTGCGTTTTAGAAGACACTTTTTTTCTAATCTGCTGGTTAGAATATTGTTTCCAAACTATGTGCTTTAGCCCTGCTCCTTTTTAAAAGGATTGAATTGGGAACATGTCCAGTCCATCATTAGTACTTCAGCATTAGTCCTACCATCATTAGTACTTCAAACACCTCTCACTCCCTGAGATAAGATCTCATATGTTGAAACTGTTCAAACTGAGAAGAAATTGAAACATTTGTCAGGAATTTTCTGCTCTTGATATTGGATTTTTATAAGAAGAGAAGACAAGCAACACCACACTTCGACTCACCAGCACTTCATCAACATCCACTTTCTCCTTAGTGAATCAAATCTTGAGTCATCAAGACAGTGGGTGAAGTCAGCCCTTATTTGTTTGCCCTTTTGTAATTACCAAAGGGGAAAAAAATAATTCAAATGAAATTTCAATGTAAAATTGTATTACATTGTCAAGTACTATCAAAACCCGCAAAAATATATTTTAATGTAGTCACAATTTTTCAGATTTTACCAATTTTTATGCCCTCAAGAAGCAATTCTAAGAAAATATGCCTGCTATTGTTCAGCTAGTCCTTCCTCTGCTCATTCTCTGATAGAGGTACCTCTTACCTAGAAAACAGTCTCTGGTATTGTTTTCCTTCTTTGTCTTCAACATTCCAGAGCAATATCACAGTCTGATTTTTTTGAGTTTTTAGATTGCACTTTGCTCTGTATTGAGTTGACTATGATTAAACACTTGTTTACAGGTTCATTTTATATTATGTACCTGTTCTTAACAGTTAATCAACATATAATTAATCAAGTTTATTTTTAAACTACCCTGTTCTGTTTTTTTATTTTTCTTATTGAACCCGTGTCTAAAAATGTGTCAGGAGCTGGTGATTCAGTGGTGAAGAGATCATCAAATTTCACATGCAGTTAGGCCTACTCCCAAGGGCACTATTTGTTCCCTAAGCCGTATCTCCAACATAATTATTAATAAGATTTGCTCCCCAATTTTCAGCAGAGCTCTCTACTGATATCCAGAGCCCGTGATAGTGTTCTTATCACTATCCCAAAAGACTGTGCCTTTTGTTTAGGAGATTTCTTTCATTCTAAAAAGTTGAAGTAAATGCTAAATGCTGTCAGAGTGGCTATGCTTAAATTTCATTCAACCATCTTGGAATTTTTTTTTCAATAGTTAAATGTGTTTCTAAGAGGCCCATATTATAAGAAAAAAACAAAAAGAAGATTGTAAAACTCATCGTCTCTTTCTACGATTAGAGATCAGAGACCTCTTACCTTCCTGGAAAATGCTCCAGATCATGCTGTGTGTACCAGTGCTAGAAACATAATCATTTGTGTTTCACTGAAACCTGTTAGAGTATGCTTTCTTTGAACAAAGGTAGCATTTGAATTAATAGTCAAATATGTAACTATTGCCAGGCAAATATGTTGTGTTTTGGTGCAGTTGCACAGAGTCCATAGGCCCCAGTTTAGAAAGTGCCTGAAGCAGATGGTTATCTTTAGACTGATGAGGTCTGTTAACTTTGATAAAACTAAACTTAAGCTCTAAGTGGTTTGCTGGATTGGGGCCATAGACTGTAATTGAGTTGGATTTTTGTCTTTAATCTTTCACCCATTTGTTAAAATTTTTGATGAATTTTGTTCTTTTACACAGAATTATCTTTGTTTAATGCTACTGGTTTCCTAAAGTAATTATCATCCAGACTTCATTAATCATGTTTAAAGTACTTTCAGATATTCATGCATAATTTCTGCATGTTAATTTAAGTCGGTTATTGGAATTTATTTAATGTCTTTAAGTACCACAGGATACACATCTGTATGTATGTCCTGGTTAATAGACTGATCTGGTTCTCGAATGTTAAGTAGATTTTTATTTGGATGAGGCTTAGCTATAATGACCAGAGAGTCACTTTTGGCCGTGTTTTACATTGTAACTGCAGTGCACACACTTTTCTTTAAGAGAGGTCTACTAAAACCTGAAGTTCACAAAGTTTCCAAATTACACATAGAAGTTGTTCTCTTTTTACTGGGGATATTAGTTTGCATGAACATCTATTTCAGCAGTGATATTAGTGAGAAACCAGTCAAAAGCAGAGCAAATAGAAGCTGGAGTTTGAAAATAGAATACATTAAAGGGTAGAGAATATATTATTTATGCATATTGTTGCTTTTGTAAGGAAAAAGATTTGTTATTGAACTCTGTCTTCATTTTCCCCTTGTTTGTTTTATAATCATTCTATTGTTCCTTTCAGCTAGAATGTCAAAGTTTCCAGGCAAGGATCACATCAGATATAAGTGTGCTTACATAGTATCTATCACAATGCTTCTAGTTAAAAACTGCAATACCTGCCCTTAAACAAATAATTATAATCACATAAGGAAATGAATAATATTTACCAGTCTTAGGAGGTAAGAGCATCCTGACAATTGCTGCTGCTTAAAATAGATAATAATAGGCACTGATCCCTTCCCAATAAGCAAATTAATTATTAATGGTTTTAATTATTAAGTATTGAAAATTATTAATAACATTAAATTTATGGTACACGTAAAATCACTAACAACTGAAAATTCATTAAAAAGTTTGTGATAATATACCTTGAAATATATTTTCTTTATTTCATACTTTTTGAGTTGGAAATTTCCATCATTTAAGAATATTTAAACATTTCAATTGTCAGATTTTACCTCTGTTGGTCTTGATCATAAAATATAGTTCTGTTGTTTTTCTTCTCAATTTTCATTGGCCCTTTAATTCCTCTACCAGTGTACTTGGCCATGGTCCATGTCCTTGCTGGTTCACACTACTACAGATTAATGTGATAACTGTACTTAATGATGAGTGATTAAAAACATCTTTCTAGGAACTGCAAATATGCTCCTAAATTATCCTTTCAATGCCCTTTAAACATTCATTTGTTAGATTCTGCATATTTCATGAGCTTCAGTGAGAGAGAGAGGGAGAGAAATAAGGAAAAAATTGGGCAAATGTCCTCCTTACTCATTTCCTCACATCCAAAAATATGTGAGGAGGCAAACTCGATGGCCCAGTGCTCCGTGGGCAAAGAAACCCAAGGGTGTTGTGAAATTTAAGCCTACGGATTGTGCATAGGCTTCTTGTAGTTATGAAAATTCCCTGTTCCATTACTTATCTTCAAAAAAATCCTTATTTGAATTACATCTTTTCCTGAGAAGATTGAATGGGAAAACTGTGCAGCATTATGGTAGGCAAGTACTTCTACTCAGATGAGAGTATATTCATTTAATAATATTTTTGAAAATCTATTGTCAAGCATTTTAATTATAAAGGGTAGGATTTGACCCATGTTATATCTGTACATTTAGATATAAAATGCCGTAGTAGAAGAGACACTTTATTGCTGCTTATAGTTCTCTTGAGTTACGACTGTGTCTGGCTGAATGGTTCATCCCATCAAATCTGAACCTAACTAATAAAAACAAGATCGTTTTTGTTCAGCAAATATCTGTGCCTTGGTATGTATTAGATTCAGCCTTAACTCTGCTGAACTGTTCACCTCCTCTTCATCATTAATCAATTTGGTGACAGCATAAATGTATGAGCAACTTTTTCATGACACTTGTATCATGCCTTTAATAGCAGAGATGAAATGTTTCAGTGGGATGCTTTTTGGAAAATATGCTGTTCTGCATCTTCTATCTTCATTGTATTTTATGCATTTAAAGGTATATGGTCAAGCCCAAATAATAGGATATTTAACTGTCTGTCCCCGTAAGTCAACATTAAAGACACTCCATGTCCAGTTTGCTGCTAGAAACTTTGCTGATGGAAGAAAGCTGTTGTTGTTGGGTACATTGGCAGAAACTACCAGCAAATTGTATATAGTGCATAAAACCATAGAACTTCTCTTTGTGTCAGTTCGTACTGGTTTAGGGTGAGGATGTAAATGGTTGATCAAATTCACCACTAAAGATCAGCACTGCCTTAATAATTGCTGGGTGTAGGGTAGTTATTTTTATATGAACTGAGATTTAGTCCAGTTGGTTAAATACATAACCCTGCAGAGCTAAAATATGTCATTTCATTTCAAAAACGCTTAATATTTTTGCTTGCTTGATGCTAGAAGTGTTTTTTTCTTTGTGTGTACAGGCATATGCACCGGGGTGTGTGATAGGGAGAGAGAACATGGTGAATAGAGTATTGACTTTGGCAAAAAGTCTAAGAACTTTTTCAAAGTTTGGGTGTTGTCCCCAAAAGAAAACAGGCAGGAGCATTAGATACCACCATGGTTTTGTTAAGTTTGTATTGAAATTAATTTGGCTTCTGTAACCGTAAGATAAAACCAAGGAAATGGAAATGGGGAAAAATATGAGGTTTTAGGAGGAAAGGAGTAATTGATCTTTTTTTTTTAATAAAGATTATGTGAATTGGATGATACCTTGAATGTTAAAATAGGATCTCAGTTTCCAACAGAGCATACGCAGCATTCACTGTAGTGGTAGTGGGGAAATGCTGCAGCCTGGAAGTGTCTCCAAATAAAACATTAATTGTATTTAAATAAAGGTAATAACACTATCTCTTCCATATTTTAAATAGAGGAAAAACCTTTTTCATTTAGATCCTTTTCTTCCAGCCAGGCCAAGTCAAGTAGACTCAAGTAAACATTGTGTGTCAATTGCAGACATAGAAAAATTATTTCTGCAATAACCTGCATGTCTGTCTAAATTATATTGCATGTAGTGAGGTAAGTATAACAGTTAAAACTAAAAATTACTGAAACCTCTTAGGTCCTTGTCAAACAGCTCATTCAAATACTGTTCTGTTCTTTACATAGAAAACACACAACAATGCACCAGAAACATTTTGTTTGCATTTGTTCAGGCTCATCTATACAATTAATGTCTGGCATAGCCACCCATGAGTGACAATCCCAACTGCACACTCATAAAATCTGTGTGCCAGACCATGTCATCCACTACTCTTTCTGAAATGTTCATGTAAAACCAGTAGCTCTTCTAAAGGACAGAAATGGGGCAAATTTGAAGGATGATTAAAACTACTGGTAGTATTTAATATTCATGGTTTTATGGACACAGGCTGAATTCACTGCTTAGCTTTGAAAACAGCAATTAATTTTATAATGTTCTCTCCCAGTTTGCTCATTCCAAACATATCTGAGTGATTTAGAAATACCACTGAACTTACATTCAGGTGACTCCAACAAGGTAAAAGAGATGCATCATCCTGATTTGTAAATGAGGAGCTGAGATGCTGAGAGGATTAGATCAGAAGTGCCTCCATTGTGTCTTCCACTTGGACCTAATTTTTGTACCTGTTGAAGAATTAAGAGCTCGGATCTCTTTGTGTTCAGTTGCAGCTGCGAGTGCAGGTGTTACATAGGTGTGTAAAACTGAGTGTGAGCAATGGGCAAGAGTATGTGCATCTTTTTGTGCAGATATACGGTGCCATCGGCCTATCCATTATTAAAAGGTGTTGTCAGAGCAGCAAAGATGCTGCAGGTTCTGAAGGTTGTCAGTGATCTCACTGAAGGTACTGACATCATTCTAAAATCTGAAATGTTAAGAAATTATTTTAACATTTATTAAAATACAGTATGCATGTGTGTAGAGAGTTATAAAAATATTATAAAATTAATAGCATTTCTCCAACAGAGGGAAAAAAGATGTTTTTCATTCTTACTCTCTGAGGGAAATGGCATCTAGTGCTGACAATAAGCTAAAAACCTGAATAGCTGAGTTCATTTCTGAGAGAGCAGGTTGTCTTTTTTCTATAAACATATACTGTTCTCATGGTTTGTCTATGAAGTGATCACTCCTGTGATGGCTTTAATTAGCATTTACTTTAATAGGATTTTGGTTAGAAAAAGGTGTGATCTATTACTTTCTCCTCCATTTTAAGTTCATAATCACAAAAGAAAAGAGGCAAAATGAAACACATTAAGCATGGTGTTGCCAAGGCAACAAGTACTTGAGCCTCCCAGGTGAAGTGTGACTGAAATGCCTATGATGCCATTGCACAGGGACATGTGGTTGTCTACACTTAGAATGAAATCAACTTCATCTGAAATTAAATTGAATTAAAAGCTCTACTCTTAATACCTGTGAGTATTAAGACAGTTTAGTCTCCAGCCAGCAGGCCATGAATTTATTTCAGATATACTGGCAAATACTATACTCAGCTGTGGACAAATGCTTAATCTGAATTTTAAGGTAGTCTGAGAAAGATAAAGACTCTTGTGTATTGTTTTGGCTTGGGAAAACTATTTATGGGCAAATATTGGTAACAACTAGGGAAAAGGAAATTTTCTCTGAACTGAGAATTCAGGAAATGTGTTTAGACCTTCTGTTCAATAATAATTAGAAGCATAGAATTATTTAGATTGCAAAAGATCTTTAAGATCATTGAGTCCCACCATAGGCTATGAAAATATCAGAGTTCCTACGTGAATGTTACCTTGTCTGATTTCTTTCTACAAGGTCATTTTCTGAGCACATGGTTTTATGCAGTCAATGCTGCTTCATAGCTGATTTACAGAACCATTGTTACAGTCAGTGTGGGCTGTGTGAGGGTTCCCTGTCTATTCTGAAGTGTGGTTGCATCACAGCTGATACTTGGGGTTTGTTGGTTTTTTTTTCCTCTTCTCTTGGAAACTGTAATAACATTTATTATTAATATAAAAAGTTAAAGCTGAAAATATCACTCACATCCAACACTGCCTACCCAAAGCTTTAAAAAATCATGAGAAAAGCTGAGAAAAAATGACTTTTATTTTTCTTTCCAGCTATTTAAATTCTTTGTATTTTTTCCAATTTTTTTTCAGTCTCTTCAGACAAATTAATGAAGATTGAGAGCTTGGCAGAATCATGTGACTTCAGAACCTGAGGATTTAAAGCTCTAATGAAATGCGGGGCAGTTTCAGCTAAATTCCTAGCTTCATAGCAATGGGGCAGTTTTCTTCATGCTGTTTACTGAGATAGCTCTTGTCTGGACCCTGTTCCATCAAAAGAGATCCAGGTGTTAGTGTTCCACAAACAATGAGTAGTGGAATCAGTCTCCGAGCAAAGACCACAGAGATCTAGACTGAATGGAACCCTGTCCAAATCTCAGGAAAAGGCCAGTGAACACATGCAAAATAGCTGACTCCCTCATTTTTAAATCGAGTTTTTTCAAATTAAAGGCATGGAGAGCTATATGTGTAAAGTGGGTTTTCTAAACTCTCTTCACACAGATCAAACCTTAAGAAGTGTTTTAGTCAAAGTTACCATGTGAAAACATAGTTACTTTTTGAAGAATTCCTTCTACAAATTGACTGAGTAATGTCTATACTATGATAGTAATTGTTGTTTTAGGATAATATTTAAAGTGGAGAATTTGAGGAAAGCAAATCTTATCTGCCACTGTATTTTACTTTCAGAGCAGTTTGCTGTTGTGCAAGAGAGTAGCTATGAGTGTAACTTCAAGTTTGTGTGTAGGTTATTTTGTATAAGAGAATTTATCTAATGTTTTTTCTACAGAAGAAGGAAAAAAGGAAAAATTCCAACAATTAGTTATGAACCATAATTGATAAGTAACAATCAGAACTGGCTTGGAACTGATTTTGCCATGAGAAGTCTATTTAGCCATCATTTGCTATCATCAAGAATATTAGTTTCTAAACCCTTCAGTAGCTGGGAAAGAAGAAGGGAACTTTAATGAGAAAACAGAACAGATAGAAAGGATATTCTGTTACTTACATAAAGAACTCAGAGACTAATAACCACATATTAAGTCACAGATTGTTTGCAATCAGAGACATATTATGAATAGAATTCTGATTGGCATGGCTGGGTGTGCTGAGAGGAAGTCTTCTCATCTTTTTAGACAACCAGGTTGATATTATGCTTTGGATTTTGAAAAAAAGAGTGCTGAGAATTATTTGTAGGTATAAACAAATGTGTGTGTGTGTGTCTAATGTACTTCTATATATTGCTTGACAGAAGGTTATACAGTTTCTCTACGTACATTCAGTTTCAGTATCATCCATTCTAGAGGAGGTTGTGTTTGCTTGGGGTACTTTTTAAAGAGCTCAAATATTCCATCCCAGGTGGTTTTTATCTTAGGAAATATTGTTTGCTCTTAGTGCTTTATGGTGGAGAATATTCAGTGTGTTTGGAATGGACAAAATATCCTTTGTTGGAGCTTACATATGGCCTGCTTGTTTTGTGGAAGAAATTCTTTCTTTCATCCATGGCACTGGCTCATGGCTATGTAGATATTTGGTATAAACAATAATAGTTGCTCAAGAATTTAAAGCTCAATCTCATCAACATTGTTATAATATGTAGTAATATGAGTGTTATTCTTTCTAGGAATAAATACCTTGTTTATAATAACTAGACCAGATAGAATTTTCTGCTATAAACTGAACAGTTATTTCCTAGTGAGAACCACTTTGGCTATTCTTTGGAAAACTTTGTACAATCCTTTGAATTTTTAAACCAATCTCGGTGGTTTAACCCTAATCCACTCTTGGAAACTGAGGAGACAAAAGGAGATTAACTGCCCTGCTTTAATGGCACTCCTTCCTGCCACTGATGTGTTCCTAGTTAGCACATAGGGAATATGGGTGCTATGACCCAAGTCAGAGTTGATTGCAATAGTCAGGGAGATGCTCCTGCTTTTCTTGAGGTGAAACTGCTTAAAAAGGCAGTTTTCTCCAACAATTTAACAAGTTTTATCCTATAACATAAAACTGTGTTTGAAATTTAGCTCATTATTGTACTTACCTGTTAGAATTAAAAAACAGGATACATTTTCATCTTTCTTAGTACTCATCTCTGGACATTATCCCATGAAAAGGGGAAAACTTGGTTTTTGCTTTACCACACATAATAATTCTGGCAATATGTGGTATAAATACATAAACCTCAACAGCAATCCTTTTAAATAGGTCTTCACTAGCAATTAAAAACCAAAAAGCATTCCCCGAAACCAAAAAGCACACCAAATAAATAAAGAAAAATGAAATGTGCACAGGTGGCAGTAAAGGTTCTTTCCACACTGGAGTAATTGACAATTTGTGGGGATTTTTTTTTCCTGTGTGAAGCCTTCAAGACAGGCAATTCCTTGGCGTATTGCAGGAGCATGCAGTACAGATGTAAGGGAAAGCTAGGTGTCACTCAGTAAGGGATCCTGTTGGTGTGATTGACACATAAAGCAAAATTTTTTGCCATTCTGATGTATGCTTTCTTGTGGAGGGATATCTCTGAGGCAAACTATTGGAGTAAACCCTTTCTGTTGTCATTTGGTGGGATTTTTATTTTAATGAAAGCAATCGGTCTTGTGTGCAAATACCAGCCTTTGCTGTTTGATATGCGCAGAAATCCAATCAGATGCTTAATTAGATCTTAACACCAGTTCCAAACAGCTGGCTAATTCCCTTGTTTCTGATTAAAGAGATTACAAAAATAAAATTTAACATTGCATTTACATACAGCTCTAAAAGGAAACACTTACCCATAAGTTTCAGTCATTTAGGAAATTCATGTCTGCTCAGTGTTAGGGATCAAAGATTTTAGCATGATGAATTGCAGAGTGGCAAGAGATTAAAAAAAAAAAAAAAAGAAGAAGAAATGGCAAATGGAATTTGTCGAATGTTCTGCTTGTTGACTATGGCAGGATTTAACTTGAAGGTGTGAGTCCGGAGATGCATGCAGGAAGTATTTGGTTTCATTCTTCGTCTTTGTGAAAACATGGAAATTAAGTTTGTTCACTAAACCATCACTTCCCATGAGCTCAGAAGATTATTTTTCAAACAGGCCTGTTCTGAGCACATGTACTAATTTGTTTAAAGTTTATTTATTAACTGCCAGAAAATAAGGTGGAATTGCATTTGTTTTCTGTCTAGTTTAGTCTTTGAGTGGTTTCTTTTTTAACAATATTAAATTCAATTTTTAATAAGAAGTATAGTTATTCTAATGTCAGAGAGTGTTTGACATTTACCTATGTCTTCAGCAGTGATGATATAAAACTCCTCTGCCACAATAACAGCTAAACTCCTTTTTAGCTGGAGTTCTTGTACCAGTGTATGCACCAGTGGCAAAGCCAATCTTGATAACTGATAAAAGGTAGTAGAAAATGGATTCCTAATGTTGTCATTTAGAACTAATTGAGATTCATTTAAACACATTAAAAGAGCTATTGTCTTACACAGAGAGTTCATATGGAAACCTTTCTATGATGTTTAAGTAAGAAATGTGTTGATCATGTAGAAATGGAAATTATGGGAGCAATGGAAAGTGGTAAGCAGCTAAATGAACTGTATGCATGACTTTCTGACCCATGGGTATGAGGAAATATCTCCCTTTTCTGGCAATAAAATCTGAGAATTTGAAGAGCTTCTGGGACTATTCACACTTAAAATCAAATAGGGCAAATTCAAATCTGCTAAAAAAAGGGGAGTATAAAATGAGCAAGAGGCTATTAAAAATGTGGGTTTTTCTTATTTGGAGGAGTGACAGATATCGCATCCACATTTTACAGAGATCTGTGTTTGAGCCAAAGGATTACAGGCCCCCAAACCATGCATGTCAACCTTGTCTGTTAGGGCAAGGGAAAACCTGGGAGACAACTACATGACAATCCTAAGCAGGAAAGGCTGTGTGAAAAAGAACAACTCTCCCTTCTTGATCTGTTGAATTTTTACAAGCACATTAATAAATGAGCATATTAAGAAGATCATAACTGACATTTTGTTTAGACTCCTCCGAGACTTTGAAGAGATCTTGCAACACTTTACAAAAATATTGAATAGTCATGGGATGCAAGCTGTAAGTGTTGTGTTGTGTCATAACAAAAACTGACTTAGATACAGAAGATGAAAATTGAGAATAAATGACCAGATTTTGCTGTCAACCCCTTGCACCACCAATAAACAAAGATACTAAGTAAACAGAGAGACCTATATTAGAGTTTCTGAACCATCCCATGCAAGAACAATGTACCAGAATAGGCTAAAGGATCAGCTTGGGTTTTTTTCTGACTAGCAGCCTAGGGAAGAAGAACTGCTGTAAGATGGTATTTCCCCTCATATGCAGATTAGGGAATTTCAGGTGAATTATTATACTGAATAATGGTGTTTAATAGTCCTTAAAGATCCTTAAACTAAGTGATCAGACCATACCGGACTGCATTAAAATCAAGTTCGCTTCTCTCTGACCAACTTTTTTTTATATTCCCCATATGAAGGGTTTGAAATTTAAGATCAGATTTACTTATTTGGGATTATCTGATGTGATTTGGGATTTTGATTTAGTACAGTGCTGCAGTAGTACTTGTAATCAAATATAGGTTGACCTCAGAATTGAAATGCACAGCTAAAGTAAATCCCAGTAAAATGGCTGGGTGTTCCCAGATGGGAATAGCTGGGAAGAAGAACATGGACTCAAACCATCACAGTTTAGTTGTTTGCTTTTGTAGTCTGTGTTGGACTCCTTTGTTAACTTGCACCTCACCATCTGAGGTAGCCTAAAAGCTGCTCTCCAGACCCTTCTGTGTTGAGGTCAGCTCAGTTTCATTGCATCAGGAGTGGACAATCCCTTCCCACATCCCGTCATGAGTGTCACAAACACAAAGCCCATGTTTGTCTCCTCAGAACTGTCTTCCACTGCAGGGAATTGCAGTCACAATTTTTATTTTTGATGTTCCCAACCTTTTGTGACAAGGAGCGCTGTAATTTAAACAATGAAATGAGTTTATGAAAAAGGGCTTATTTTTGTTGATTATTAGGAAATAAAGGTTGAAAGGCATAAAAATAAAAATATGCAGGAAATTATTTCAAAATAAATCAACAGCATCAAATAAATGGTCAACTCTCAGAATCAAAACCACCTGAAAAATCCTAGGCTACCTTATCCCTCCTCATGCAAACTCTGCTGTCTGTCTCCCATCAATTTTGTTGCTCTTTCCTGTATTATTTCTATTTGTGCCATGCACTACCTTTGATTTGTACATAGTACCCAAGATGTGGACTCACTATGGTTTTTTACTGTGGAATAATAATGCTAAGCACTGGATCCAGATGGAGCCCAAGCCACCTGCTCTATTTTGTTCCATCACTTGTGAGAACTGAGAGAGGAAAAACCAAGAGGTATCCCCAGCAAAATGTTCTGTGCAAAATGCCTCCCTGGCTGATCCATACAGTGCTGTAAAAGCAGCAAACTGTCACTGCGCACATCTCATGATACCTTGTTCTGCTTTCTGATTCTTATGTGCATCACTTCACAGCCCAGCCAAGACCATAGAATTTAATTTCCATTTCACTGTGGCACAGTCTTTGCCCTTGCAGCTCCAACTGCTTTTAGTACCCTAAATAGAAATACTGAAGGGCAGCAGAAAGTGGAGGCTTTATGGCCTTTATTTGTAAACAAGCAAACAAACAAGGTGGTACAGAAGCTGACATAACCTTCTGCTAGTAATTAGAGAAACCTGCTCCAGGTAATCATAAATTTATGTGTTTACTACATCATCAATTATTTCCTTCTTTATAGTCTAAAGAGATCATGGGCAGTGAATGTTTCCCTGGACAAAACTTGTTAAATACCTTGTCAGTGATCAATGGAAAGAGAGTTTAAGCTATTTAAAGATTTATGCAACAGAGTCAAGGTTTAGGATTACCAGTGAGAGACCAGGCTGACTGAGAGCTCTCAGTTCGGGCTCTGAGCCATGAAATGCTTCTTGAACTCTGCTGTTGGCCACCAGGCATGTTCCTGTTTCAGGATAGCATGGACTCTCTACTAGAGTAAGAGTGGGAGGGAGATATGTATCTCTCTAGAGAATCTGCAGGATGTGCACACCATGTGGTGTCTGAAAATGCTGAGAATGTTGGACTATTCTAATCACTTGCATTATCTGAAATCATATCATTTTATAAGGTTCTACTTTTTCTTTCTGTCATATTAGATATACAGCTGCACGCATGCTACAGGAATCTCCTGATTCCTGGCTGAGCCCCAAATTTTCTTTGGCTCATTCTGCTTGATTCATTCTCCTGTGACTTTGCTAATTTTTTTCCCGTTTCTCTTACCTCTTTGATTTACTCTTGCCCTTTTTCCCCACACATGTGCTATCTTTACTACTTTTTTGAAGGAGCAGCTTGTGCAAGATCAGAAAAAGAACTTTTAGAATGTATTTGGGAAGTTCACTCTTGAGCTTTGGTTCATTTAAGAATCTCTTGCAAGGTGAAGAGTGAGATGTATTATTTTTATAAAATAAGTGCAGCATTTTAGGCTAACTGTAAAAATTCAGCAGAAGCATATTAGCTTAATGGAAGTGCAGTGCTTCAATAAAGTCAGTGATAATAATAATAATCTTCAATTGGTCTATTCCATAATAAAATGCTCAAAGAAGATTGTGAAGATTGTTATTGGAGTAGAGGTCAAGAATGAATGGGATTTGGGGTGGTAGTTGGACATTGCAAGAGACCAAGAGTAGCAGTTGTTCAAACTCTGAAAACAAGAGTTTTTCTTATCTGTAGCCAGCTTCTGGATGCTATAATGCATCTTTAAATAGGAATGAAAAATAATTTTTGATTCATACTTGTGGTACATTTCTTCACAGTCTTAATTTAAAATTATAGTTTACTGGTGCTTATCTGTAGCAAGAGTGTTAACTGTGTTAGGACTCCAAGGTCACCAAAGAGAATTTATCTTCATTGTTTGCTGTTTTCTTTCCTAGAATATTATTTCTAGTGTGAATTTCTAAAAACTAAAAAAGCAGCACTCCAGGACCTATATACACTATGGAAGAAATATTTCCAAATGTCTTTAAAGGTGCATTTTTTGTCTTTCATTGTGGATTTAGACAACGGAGCATTGTTGGTTTGTTCTGTAGTCTTATTCCATTGGTAGGAATATCTTTTTATATGTTACTGTGTACATAAACTGCCATAGTGAATGTTAATTGTTATTAGCATCAACAGCCAACAACAGCTATGTAGTTGTCAATAGAAAACTACTTGAGGAAAAAGAAAACCGCTAGTCACAGAGAGCCCTTAATGCTTAATTAGCAGAGTCTTCAATTATATTCCTTGGGGAATGTTGGGGGGGGGAAGGTTTTAATCATAAAAGACATTTTCAAATGGTCAAAGAACTAGATGAGTGACAACAGCTCTGAATTCTTAAAAATCTTTCTAGAATCTCCCCCTTGTATTCATTCATCTCTTTGTTCATCCTAATGACACACCTGGTGAAGGTGCTTACTCTAAGCCTGTATTTGTATAAGGAGTTAATGTGGGAAGGGTAATGGGAAATAGAACTAGAAATCAGTTTCTGTTATTTTTCAAGCTGTGTGCGTGTGGTGGGTTTCTTTTCTCAGAAATAATCAAGATCTGGAAAAAAGTTATAGCTTCACAAACATTTGATAAAAGCATGGTTCTGCATATTTTTTATTTTAAAGCTGGACCTAAATGTGCCATCTAAAGTATCAGATAAAAATCATTAGAGTGGGGTTTCTTTTGAGGAAATACATCCAACCCCAACTGGTTGCTGTAGCACTTCCATTATGAGTCCATTTTTTGCACAATTCTTAAAAGTCAAAAAAGGACATCCTTTAATAATTATCTTACTGGAAGTAAGGCAACATTGTGCATGTATAGGGCTTGTTGGCTATTTTTCATGTTCCATTAAAACTGCATAGTTATATATTTTATATATAAAAATAGATTAAGTTTATAAGGACAATTTATTTGCTGCACTGTCAAGTAAGTTAATTGCTTACATGTCTGCTCTACTAGAATTATCTTCTTTTAAAATACCTAATTTTCAGTCTTGGAGACTTAGTTTCTGTAATTGAAACAGCTTTCCAATTCTTAGGGTTTCAGAGGTGTATTATTCATGGTAGTGCTTGCACAGTATTAAAAAATTCTTTGTTTTAAAGGAGAAAATAGCATATTTTCTTGAGTATCCGAGATTAATTAATTAAATGCGAGCTTATTCCTAATTGAGTAAATGCTTCAAAAATCACCCCAAAACCAAGTCCAAACAAAGAAATAAAATAAAAGTACTTGAATTTAGAGGTTTATAGAAATGAAATTATAGTTCCCAGTAATGCTCATTGTGAATATATGAGCAGAGGTTGTACCTTCATTCGTTTTCTGGGCAAATTGTACTGGCTTAGGGAGCACTGTTGTTGGTTCCTTTGTGATCTTCAACATTTAGGAGGTTTGAAATGGCAGCTGAATATAGCAGGAAGTAAAAGTGGGAAAACTTTCAAAACTGTTCCACATACATATGGTAACCACCCTGTAATTCTGATAGCTTAGTTTAGAATAATTTGACTGTATTTTCATTTTAGAATTGCAGAAGCGTACCACAGATGCTGCATCAGGGCAGTGACACAGCCCATTATTTTATGGGCCTACATATTTACTTACTTAGTTTTTAAGACAACCTAAAATTGAAAGGATGAAAACATGTGGCACATAATTATACTTAATTGTGGAATTTAGCTTGAAGTGCAAACTGCTGCATTCATAATCCTTTTCCTCTGAAGGCCATTGTTTAGGCCCCAGTCAGATAAGGGTTATGTGTAGAAGATAGGGAGGCAAATCTCATGCAACATATCATCACATCAGAGAGTTGATAAGTAGCCAAGAAGGCTGGAATGCTGCCAGCCAGGCTATATTTCATTTCTGTATCATTTATACTGCTGGCTGTGATGCATGGTACTATATTTTCATCCTATTTTCTATATTTAAATGCGTTCATTGAGGGGGGAGAAATCCTAGCATTTCTGCTTTAGAGAGTGTGTTTTATTATTACTATGAAACATAAATTTGAAAATGCTTTTAGAAAGGACTCTTCCCTCCTCCTGCTCCAAAAGGCTCAGAGCAAGCTCACCAAAAGGCCTGGGGAGAACTGTGAAGTCTTAAGTCAGAATGAAGTCCTAAGTCTGCAGTTTTAGCAATTTTTGCTACTGCCTTCACTGAGGCCCCGAGATGCAGTCCCAGAGTATCTTTATCCTCTCCCTCCTTTGTTATGTTTGGCCTGTGTTGTTTGTAGCTTTCCATCAGGTACCAGTTTGGCTTACAGAATCTCCAGCATCGACCTACCCAATATTAAAGTTTTTATGCTTCCATAAGAATGTATGTTTTCCTGCAATCCTTTCCTTAATTAAAAGAGTTTTAGTGCTGCTAACTTGACAGCATGTGTTTTGTGTGATTGCAGAGACTGGCATGAAATGGGAGTGGGTGAGTCTGTTTATCCAGCCCAACCTAACCTGCCTTCTAGTGATGACCCTTCTGCCTAGGGGGTCATGTAAACTCTCTTAGGCGATGTCTGTGCTGATCCTTTGTGTGTGTGTGAATTTCAATGACATTTTACATTAAGGCTAGAGTAAATACCAACAGGATGTTTTGCCAAGGGCTTGGTCAGCAGTCTTCCAAACTGACAGAATTAAATTAGAGCAAGGAAATGTCTTGATGTGCAAGAAAGAGAAATATGAAAGATTCAGAAGAGCTGAGAAGTGTTTGTAGTATCATCACTTGGAGTACAGGTTTTAGAGAGTACAATTCAGGATTGAAAAAAACCCACCATTTTGTACAAAACATCTATTTTTTTAACTTTCTGCCTAGAAAAGATGTAAGGGAGATAAACATTATTTGTATCAGTATAAAACAGTAACATATTTGTAAATTGTGAAAATTATGAAGTATTTATCAAACTAACATTTTCATTTGGTAATATTTCAAAAATAACCAACCTTCTAAATGGAGATTAAGATGTAAGAAAACTGTATTTGATACTCTGGAAAGTACTAAATATGTTAGAAATTAAAGCAGTGCATTCACTTTAGCAATGTCCTGAAACATGATATGCACCAAGAAGTGTAACAGAGTGGTTTCAGGTAGCAAAAAAGGGCTGGAGAAAGTAACATTATGGGCTTTGGCACTCATTGCTCTTGACTAATGAATCACTTCCCTGGATTGGGTTTCTAGTCTAGAAGGTAAAGAAAATAAACACCTCCAAGTCTGCCTTATTAGCTGATGTTTGTGAAGTAGCTGATGAATGAGGGGATGTAAATTTTAAGCACTATTACCACAATAAGTAATCTTGTTGCGATATTTGAATTGCAGGAGAATCTAAACCTTCAGACATTTTTTGCTAATGAAATCTCAGTTAAGAATATGACATTACTGAAATAATTAGGACATCTTTAGGACTTCAGGGTCAGGAGGATTATGGACTCATTGACCCTATAGACAGAGATTAAGTATTTTCCACTCCTTTTCTCGCTAAAGACAAATGCAAAACACCTTATCACAAAGTATATATATATGTAGCAAGAGTTATCACCATTTCCATCTCCTAAACACTAATCTAGCCCCAAATCCAATCTGGTAAAGTTCGTCCCATAGATTTTTAGGATGATATTGTCATTCTTTTTCATGTTTTTATAAATGCACCACACCACACAGACTTTTATAAAAGCATTCTACAAAGACGTGAGAAAGTTTCAAAAGCTGTAACTGAGCAGCTTGCCTGGTGCAATACAGTAAAATAGCAGAGGTTCTGTGCCTTTTGTCTATTTTTTGCTTGCTAATCATGTGCAGGAATGATGCAAGAGAGATTGCAAAGGTTTATTTCCTTTAATCATGAGAAAAATATCTTCCATGAAGCTTTTCCATCATGTTCAGAATTCTCTTCAGTTTTACTGTCCTGCAGGGGCATTTGGTGTCACGAGTAGTTGATGTAGTCATCAGATTGAAATGGCTTTTTTTGTCTTGTGGTCTTCTCTTTAAATATTCCAGAAGTCTGACTTGAATAGTTATTATTTCCAGATTGTTGGAAACATGGTTATACTGCTTCCTAGTGGGGAATGAAAGAATATCTTGTTCTCATTTGATGAAACTTTTCTATCATTATGCTTGTGTAGTTTTTTGCTTTGTTTTGGGTTTTTGTTGTTGTTGTTGATGTTTTTGGTTGTTTTTTTTCAATTCTTTGGTACAATACCAGAGTATTTAGAGCTTTACTCTTTTCTATTGTGTGGTTTTATATCAGTGAAAATTGACTTCAGTGAATTTGTCCTGGCTGACAGCAGTATGTGTAAGAGAATATTAAAGCAGAATGCCTTGCTGTTTTACAAGGGGTCTTTACTGCAGGCTACAGCATGCTGTTTACAATCCAAGACAATAAATCACCTAGGCTAGTGGCTGTAATCTCCCCTGGAGATGGGCAAGCAAAATATTCTTTTCCCTTACCTCTGCTGTGACTTATCTCTGTTGGGTAGCACCACACAATTCTAAAAATATGTTTTCTAGGGAGGTAGAGAAAATGTAAATAGCCAAGAATACGTGGAGAGCCATTAAAAACAGTTTGACAGAGAGAAATATCTGTCAATGAGAGAGATGATTGCTTTTTGAAGCATTCATTGGGAAAGAAGTGGCACTGTGCACTGACCTCCCCAGGAGAACAAAGCTGTGAGTACCTGCAACGCATTAGTGGTGTTTGTGTGGTGGTACAGATATTGGGCTGAGACTCAGGAGAGCTGCAGGCAGCTCTTGCTCCTGCCATCAATTTCTTGCAAACTGTGGGGAATGCACCACCCAGCACCACAGTTCAGCACTGGCAAATGGGCAGTGGGGTTTTTTTTCATCTTTCTCTGCTTTTGACTGCTTAGGGATGGACTCAATGCCATTACTTGTGTTCAACAAGTGCTTCAATAGTCCCACTGATTTTTAGTGATATTGTGAAAGCAGTAAGTTGCTTCTGAGTGCGAGTGGTGGGGTTGCCCTTCAGAGCAGAACAGATTCATGCAGCCTGTTTAAAAAACACTTGGAGCTGGAGGTCCCAATGTCCACGTCTGGAAACAGGACTCAATAGTTCGACAGTAAAAATTCTTCCTCATGTCCTTACAAGGAACACACTTTGTTTCTCTCTTCACATTATTTTTTTCATCTAGAATCCCAACTCAGAATCAAGGCAAGAAAAATGTTAGCAGAGTACACAATTTCATGTTTGGTTTATTTGTTTTGTTTTGTTTTTAAATAGTTCCAATTCTCTAAAACTGGTTTTCACTTTCAGCTGGTCTTCTTTCAAGTCTCCATGGCTCATGAACCTACCTACCATTGTAATGTCTCAATTTAGATGATAAAAAATAGAATTGGTACTATTTCGGAATGGCTATGATACTTTCTTATATTTGTAATAAGGGCTGAATTTGTGATTATATACCTTTCACAATCATATTTTTTGTCAGACATGCTTACTGATTGATTGTAATGAGACAGGTGATAAAATACAGTATGAAAAATAAAAATAGAATCTGTTCTTAGT
>NW_008237447.1:5513428-5537743 GCF_000691975.1 Corvus brachyrhynchos
GCTGTTAATAATGGTTATGTATATGACTCCCCTTCACATTAAAATTAAAATATATCCCTTTGATGGATTTTTTAAAATATATCCTCTGTTTAGACAGAGATATACACAGAAGTAATGTTATCTAACATTTAGAATTTCATAATTGAAACTTCATTCAACCCAGGGTGCGTCTAATTTCAGCCATTTGGTTGCTAGGGTTCAGAATAACTGAGTGCATGGGCATTTGTGGGAATTTGTCGCTCAAAAGGGTCAGCAGAGGGAACCATATTCTGGTCTCCAGGTGTGCCAGCATTCTATGTGAGATGCTCTTGTCACATTCCCACCTGAGCGACACATCCCTGTCTGCAGAGCTTTGTCTTTTCCCCTGTTCTATTTTGGTGCTTTGTGCCTGCCCCAACCCTATCCCTGCTCATGAGTTTAAGCCATTGTTTATCTAGAGCAGCACAGGAGAAAATGACCATTTAGATCCCCATGTCAGACTCTAATATACAAGGTTTTCCAGGGGGATTTGATTTTTGTTGTGTTTATTTATGGGGACTGTTCTAGAAGTTTAAGTGGGCCTAAATTTTTTTTACAAAACTGAAGACTGTAGGCAGTTTCTGTAACTAGCAGTGACAAGATGTTTCTTTTCAAAATAAAGCAGCAAAGCTCCTGTAAATGACTAGCAGTATCATTTCTTTCTTTTAAGTCAGAAACAGCTATCAGCTTTCAATAGTAAATTGCAGCTGAAGTTATTCTTTCCATGTTCAGAAAGGCAATATAAAAATAATCTGAGCTAACTCATGCACTAACTGATTCTGCTATGCTTAATCAGCTTAAATAATATTTTACTGTCTAAGAGGTCTGACTTAGTTTAATGAAACTAAAAGCTGTTTCTGTTTATGTTCACTATTAGTGAGGATGACGTGTTTTTCCCCATGATTTGAGTGCTGCACTCACGAGTAATTCCATTTACTCAGGAACTTGCCCTAATCTGAATGAAAATAAAAAAAAAAAGGCAGGAAAGCCAAGAAAAGCTAGTGATTTTGCTTTACTGTCTGAGTAATCAGGGACAGCATAATAAACAAGTATTATTAATGAAGTATTTTCTCTAAAATCGACAAACGTAAAATTGTGTTTCTTTAACTAAATTCAATGGTAATCATTGAAATAATTGGTATAGGTTAACATGTCACTCCTCAAAATACACTGAAGCTTTACAAGAATGTAGAAAAGGCTATCACAGGCCCCATCCCTTTTGATGCCCGAAATCCAAAATTGCCAACAGCAAATGCATGTGCAATACAAGCACAAAGAAAGCCCACCCAAAAAAACTCCAAGGGATTTCCCAGCCCAAGGTAGTGCCTTTAATAGTCTTTTGTGGGGGTGGGTGTTGTCCATTTATTTGTCTAAATGTTTTTGATATATCAACTTTTAGCATAATTTCTGTTTTATGTCAGTCAGTGCAACATCTTCTTTGCCTTTTGAGAAGAAAAGTCCTCAAAAGATATAAATCTGTCACCTGCTGTCACCTGCTTTTGCTGCTCTGTGCCTCTTGTGCTATATCTAGGGAATAGCCTTCCTATCCTTGAATAAACTCTTCATATGTATTACTATTTTTAATCCAGTCAACAGGCTAGAAAGCTGATATTTCTGACAATGAAAGAGGCTGTTGTGCTCAATAAAGTGTGAAGGCTCTTGAACATAGCAGATATATATATATATAGATATATAAGTAAAAGCTGGGGTCATCAGTGTGTTCCCAGCAGTTTTTGCATTGATGATGCATAGTCAGGGTCATGTTTTGGTTCATCTGTGTAATGCTCACACTCAAACAGAAAACCTACAAGTAGCCTTGTTATTTTTCAAATTTATATAGATACAGATATTTATATATATTATAGATACATATATTTATATATATACAATAGATATATATTTGTGCATCTTTGTGTATATGTATACTCACATATACGTATTCTTTTTCTTTTAACACCAACAAAGTAATCCAGATACAGGAAAAAACCTGGCAACTGCTTCAAAAAGACTGGAGTCTGAGGTGAAAAATGAGTAGGTTTGTTCTCACGGGGTGAAAAAGAGCCCAAGGTCAGAAACAGCTGGGAGCAATGTGAGATGCTGTGAAATTACCTTCACCGCAGGGTTTGTGCAGTGATCTTGGATGGTAAAGAAAGGGCTGAAAGAGAGCAGTGAGATGGATTTCTGAGTATATATGTAAGGATGTTTGTACATAAGATGAGACATAGGAAAGCCGAAAAATGATACAAAAATTGAGCCATCCAAAACCTACTTAGTTATGAAGATTTTGGGTCTCCTGCCCCTTGTGGTACTTTTATGCTAGCTTGACTGATTTCAGTTGATAAACAGCTAATTAAGCCCAGAGAAAAAAATGTAAGAAATTAATCTGTATTATATATTTGTATTTTGGCATTTTGCGATTTATGACTAGAGGTGAGAAAACACCTCTTGTTCTGCCTTTAAAGCATATGAAGGGGAAACTTGCACTGCCTCATTAACCTGAGCAATAACAAACTCCAGACATAAAGGCCTGCATAGCTCAGGTGTGAACAACAATGAAAGGAAATTCCTGTTAATTTACCATGGCATCCTTTTTGCTGAAATAACCTTGTGCTGTGCCAAGGCATCTGTGAGGACAAGGAAAACAACCATGTATTATTTGGGGTAGAATCATCTGATTTTCCCTTTCTTTTCTCTGCTATTTTAGAGCTTGTTTCCATTTCTGGATGTTTGAGCTGCAGGGGGGAGCTGGGTAAAGAGGGATGGCAGGAAAAACAGACCTCTGGGAATGGTGGGGTATTGCTGCTGCAGTGCCATGGGCATAGCTGCCCACAGGACAGGGGAGTCGGCAGGCCAGACATATTCTCACTTCAATCCATTTGGCCTGAAATTCCTGCTTAAAGCCAGTTAAATGCATCATTTTCAGAATGAGGCAAAACTGGAACAAAAGAGCCAGTGAGTGAGTTTTTCTCCTCACTCACTCTCTTCCTTTCCTCCTTCTCCCTCCCCTTACCTATCTTTAATCTGTAGTTTACATGCTTGTACAGTGATTCTTAGATGATAAAATTTCATCCTCCCAAAGCAGCAATCCTCAGCCTATCATTCAGCATGAAGCCTGAAATATTATATATCTGATATTACAAGCCTGAAATAATGCAATGTGGATTACATATTCGATTACAAATGGTAGCCAGGCTGTTGCCCAAGTTATTCCTGATGCACATTCAGAGGCAGCTCTGAGTTAGACAGGCAAGCTCTGAGCAGCTGCTCTGCCTTCCCTGGAGCAGCAGCTCAGCAGCCCTCCACAGCCATTTGTTGCCATAGTTAGGAACATTTCTGTGTACATTCAGAGACCTCGTGAGGGACTGCAGAGCAGAGCTCTTCCAAAATCTGGAAGACTGGAACTTCTAGAGTATAAATCTAGGAGTGGGGAGAAAAATAATGTGGCACGGAGAGGGCTGACGGTAGGGGATAATATGTGTACGCATGGCTTGTTTTGTGAAGCTGCCCAACATATCTTGGGCTGTAGTGGGTGCATTGCTGCTCATCTGCAATGCCTTTGGCTGCCACAGCTGACTCTTCCTATGCAAGAATCAAAGGCAGAGTTGTGGTGCAGCCTCAGTGAAATTTGCTGTCCCATCTGCAACCTACTGCCAGTGCTGTTAGCAGAAAATCACATCTGACACTCCTCAAGTTCAGCTGGATGAAACTTCTCAGAGAGCCAACACGTGGTTTTTTTCCACTTTATCCACTGTTACAATCCGGTTTAAACCCAGAAAAGCAAAGCAAGCTAAGTCTCTGTGCATAAACCAGAAAGAATTTAGAAGGTTCAAAATATTCCCAGAAACGAGATTAAAACCAAACGAGGTTAGATGTTGATGCCAAAAAATTTTATTTATTAGTAAAAGAGGCAAAGAGAAGGGAAGAGAAAAGAAAGAAAGAAATAGAAAAAGAAGTGGGCAGGGTAGGGGAACAGGGAGAGGTGACAGGGGTTAGGTGGAAGCAAATCACCCATCTGAGGGTCCCAACGACGTCTCGTTGCTCCCCTCCATCTGCTCTGCTGGTGGTGAGGGCCCCTCCCCCGGTGAGGACCCCTGAGCTGGGCTCCTCTGCACAGTGGAGGATGGGCAGTCACTGCCCCTCTGACCAGAGGCTTTTCCCAGATACCCAAAGCCTCTCCTCCCTGCACCCCTTGCTACCCCAGGTCTGTTGGAGCCTGGCAGCTGATAGCCCTGGGGCTGTGGTCTCCACCTTGGAGGTGTTAAGCCTGTGCTTTGTGAATGTCCCCAGCCCTGAGTTGTTACTTTATCTTATTTTCATCAGTGAGCAGTGTAAGGCCTCAGTCAGGGCCCCATTCAGGGTGCAGTAGTCTGCAGCGTTTGTAATACAGTTTTAAAAGTCCTTTAAGAAAATGTTTAAGTCATAAACTATAATATTTCAGTCTCTGACACCCGCTTACCCAAAATGTGAGGTGCTCCACTGAAGTGATTCAGTGGGATTTGTCATAGACACAGTGGGATACAGGAGCCTATGAGCCTGATTGTGAACACAATGATATCTTAATAATTTTCAGTGGCAATACAGCTGAATTGCACCTTGCTTTTATTAATTTGTTTAGGTGCATTTGTTTGTCATATCCTTTTAAGCATGAAGGTGAATTAGTTTATGTGTTAATCTCTCAATTTCATAGAATCATAGAATAGTTTGTGTTGGAAGGAACTTTAAAGATCATCTTGTTTCAACCCCCTGCCATGGGCAGGGACACCTTCCACTAACTAGACCAGGTTGCTCAGAGCTCCATCCAGCCTGGCCTTGAACACTTCCAGGGATGGGGCACCCACAACCTCTCTGGGCAGCCTGTTCCACTGTTTTGGCACCCTCACAGTAAAGAGTTTCCTCCTAATATTCCATCTAAATTTATTATCAGTTTGAAACCATTTGCCATTGTCCTGTCACTACATGCTCTTGTAAAAAATCTGTCTCCATCTTTCCTGTCAGCCCCCTTCAGGTACTGGAAGGCCACTCAAATTTAATTTCTGTTAAACTCTTAATTCCATTTATATTGTTTATAAAGAACAATTTCAAATTTTAAAATAAAGAGTAGAACAGCTCTTTTAAATATATCTGTTCCTTTCTTTGTTTGAATGTTTTATGTCCTTGTATTGTTTCTGTGTGCCCTACTGTTAGATTCTTTGACAAGCCTGAAAAGTAAATCCTTTTCTCTGATCTGTACTTCAGCCCAATTTCTACATTGAGTTCTTGGTCATTTTTAACTTAGGCATGCAGCCCTTCAAAGATTTGGCTTCGAGACCTGACCTTGCAGCTCTGTGGTCCTGCACAGGTCCCAGGACAGTGAGCGCTCCTGGTCTCGGGCAACCGGGCACAGGAGGGAAGTGCCAGGAGGCTGCCCTTGGCTTTTCTTTTTCAGGGAATGAAAACAGCGTGCGTATACAAAGATTATTATATATGGAGATTATTTTTATGTAGCCACAGACGAGGTTCCTTCATAGGAAGAACCAGGTGAAATAGTTCAAGTGGTACCTCTGGAAATGCAGATGAGCTTGAAGTCAAGCCTTTTCAGATGTTCAGCTCCAGCCTTGTTCTGCCATCTAGCGTTTAACGTAGTCAGTTTCACTTCAGCAAAGTGATTTTGAAGTATATTTTAGGGAACAAGAATACACTTTAAAAGAAGGTGAAAAAATAGCATTTCTTAGTGTGAAAAAAATGTAGCACAAATGGGGAAAGACTCAATACAAATGGCACTATTTTCATTCTAAATAGAATTGCTCTTGTAGAGAGTAAATTAACGGGTCCTCATCTAGGTTAACATTTTTCACTGGCAGAGATGTAAAGATTTGTATTAGTCCCACAATTTCGGATTCTCCTTTGTTTAGGTAAGAGCAAATTAATTTTAACAGTGAATCCAGCTGTTTCTTACCATGTATCTGTTGTTATAATTAGGCACCAGACACTTTGGATAATTACTGCTCAGATTTTTTATTTTTGGGGGTGGGGGTTGGTTCAGATTATTTATTTTTGACTGGTTGACATCTGAATAATTAGTTGATTATCTGCCTCTTAATGCTAGAAAATTATTAGTTCTCTTTCAGACCATACAAGATGTTCTTTATCAGACAAATTACTTCTGCCTAGGAATGGCATGGAAACTTATTAAAGTGCAGGTTATAGTACAAAACTGTGTTGATGGGATCCCTGTTAAACTCTGGAACAAAACACATATCAATTAAGTGCATTGTTTCATTGTACTTTGTTTACAGCTAATTTCATCTTCTGGTTAGTAAAATGATTCTTAGTGACCTCTTCAAATGTTGCACAGCCACTATTTTCCACCAGTAACTTCTACTTAATTGGCTGGTTGCTTTTCTGTGTTGGTTTTCCTTGTTTGTTTGGTTTCTTTGGAGGGAGAGGGAGGGAGCTATTTGCTTGTTTACAAACTTGTGTCAAATTTTAATAGTGTTATGACTGAGGAAAAAAGAAAGCAAATAAACATTTTCAGAAATGTAAAGTATAGCAGAGAGCTCTTAAAGAGCAAGCCTGTATCATTTTGGTAAACATCTGAGGAAAGGGGGAGGATGGGAAGAAGAAGGGTGCCCTCACTTTTGCAGTAATAATACATTTGACCAGGGAAAAGTGAGGGAAAGGTGTTGGCCTTGTTGGGAACCAGAGTTTGATTTGTCTGGGAAACTGAGCTGTGCTGTGCCTTTCTAGGTGTTGAATGACGATTATTTTCAGACTGTGAGTAAATCACATGCAAGGAATCATGGCTGAACTTTAGGCAACAAGAACGGAAGTAGTGGGAATACTTGGGAATAGTATTATCTCAGTGGTGCTGAGAGGCAAAGAAAATGATGGGAGGAAAAACTAGGTTTTAAAGAGACAGAGAGAGAAATTCCGGGGGAAAAATAAAAGGAATACAAAGCTATAAAAATACACAATTTCAACATTTTATGCTTAATAAGGATCAGATTCCATACTCCATTCCATATTTTCGTTTCAGTGGGCTTACACTACTTTGCAATTGGCGGAAGACCGTTTCTACAGCCCTAAGTAGACTCATCTCCCATTTCAAAATCTGAAATTCTCTCCATATGTTGCAGCGTTGTCCAAATTTGCTGATAAAGTAAGAATGCATAAAATAATTCCATAAAGTGCCTAAAGAATATGTAGTTTGATATGCATGATGGATGCTCCAAGGTGCCCCTAGTCTTCCTTGTCCAATTTTAATACTATCTCTGATCAGTCTCTGGGCACCGTCCTCTAAAAGCATAAGAAAGCTGAAAGGTGATAACGAAAACATTATTATTACCAGAGATCTGTTGATAACTCTGACAAATATATGGATTAAAATGTCCTGTTGGCATGTTGAGCAGCACAGTATAGCACAAATCTCCATGAGAAGGATGGATCAGGAAATTGTACGTCATATCTCTTCTGTGAGACCAAGATTTCACATTTCCTTTAGATCTGGATCCTTTTTGGTCTTTGTCGTAACTTGAAGAATTAGGGACATAAAAAGTTTTGAACGTCCTTCCCTTTCAAAAGGTAAAAAATATTCTCAGCACTTTTAGAATGTCAGTAGTGATACTTGAGTTTTCTGTCCCATTTTGAAGAGAAGCAAGAAAATAATGTTTGCCGACTTCTCATTGTATTTTTTAACATTTTGAATGATAAGTTCATGTTTCACACACTTTCCTTGTCCAAGCATACCTCAAGCATTCTATCTTTCTTCTCCTTTGGTACCTGGAGTGCTTATCCTCAAAAAACTTCAGCTACAGCCCCAACAGCGTTAGAGCACGCAAAAGCTCTGCAGAAGTTCACCTCTGAATTGTAATCCACAGGCTTTAAGTGGTTTGGGGTTTTTTTTCTGCTTTCTGGAAAATATGATCCTGTCTTCTGCTATTCATATGCTGTATATCTATGAAGTAAAAGAAAAAGGCTGCTTTGTTCTGTTTTCTGTCAGATGCAGCTCATAAAATTTACAGCTCATTCTATGTTTGTAGAACAGGGTCTTTGCTCCTATTTGTACCTTCAAATGTGACATTTATTTCTGTTATAAAGCATTCCATGTTCAACCTTTTCCTTATTATTTTCTGGTATGAAGTAACTTATGACCAAAAGAAAAAAAAAACTACTACATAAAAATCAGGGACAGTATGCTCATGTTTGGTGCGCTTGCAAGTTATCTCAGAAAATTGCATTTTGCTGCTGCAGAAGGCCCTTATCCTATAACCCAGGTCTTTGTGAATGTATCCTTGCAACAAGTCAATGGATTTTATCATGGTTCAGAGGTCAAAAAAATATCCTATTCAGTCTGAATTTTGTAAGGCTCAGCATCCAGTTTTGTCTTTATTCCTTTCACAATAACTTCTCAGCATTCAGTCATATTCCTGTTCTTCACGGATAAACAGGACTATTTGGTTTTTTAAGTCAAAATCAGCACACCTATTTGGAACTGTCAAGTATGAATACATTCTTTATGCAGTAGTAAAAACTCTGATGGATAAGTTTGTTCAACTCTGTATTGAAATGGCACAACATAGCTCTGATATTTTTCGAGTTGGCCACAGACAATTTTTACATTTAATGTGGAAATTTGCATCTCAAAAAGAACTGCTCTATTTGCCATGCAGTAATCTCAAATCCCTTTTGGCTGCCGTTATGCACACCCTATTGCTTTGCCATTTTGAATCAAAATTTTCAATGTATGCATCTTAATAATTGTCCACATTCACGGAAAAAAAAAATAAAAAAGATTGCACAATTTCAACTAATGGAGAAGAAGAAAAAGACAAAAAAACCTACATTTCAATTTCCATCTTACAAAAGGCTTAAAGATGTTTTGATGTCCATTTTAATAATGCTAAAATAACAGACTTTCATGCTCTTTTCCAGAGTAAGGGAATGTTTTCTCTGTGGGAGAGGCAAGGGCCCTTCAGTGAGAGTGCTCTCCTCACCGTTCTTTGGCACAAAGAAAACACATGTGTTTGGGCAAATATACAGCCTGTATTCTGCAGAAAACTTTAAGCAAACACGATGTAACTCTAAATGGGTACAAGAAAAAAGAAGGGAGGGAATATTCTGCCTTCAGTTCAGGACAACAGAGTCATTTATCATGAAGCAGCAGATAAAAAAGGACCTATGCCAACACGCAAAGCTTGTCTGGCCCAGATTTCTTGCTACCTCCTTGCCCAACACCTGCCTTCAAGTGGCTGCAGATGAGGAAGCATGTTGACTTTATTTTGCATATTTTCTCTGTCCTCATTGTCACTTTAGAGCCTCAAATTATGCTGATAATCCTGTAGGGAGAGAAGAGCAGCAACCTGAGGCAGAGGTGTCCGTGCTTATTGGGCATGGGAGTGAACATGAAAGGGATGAGGGGGAGAGCAGAGAAACACACCAGCAGAGGGTGTGGTGGGAAGGAAAATGAGAAGGGGAAAAAAAGAAAGTAAAATATGATTTCTTTTTTTTCTCTTTCTTGAGTACATATTGCTCTTCAAGAAGGGAAAAGACTGCTAAAAAATTCATATCAGTTCCTTGCGTGCTCTAGTCAGTAGTAATTGAAAAGCCTTATTTCCCCCCAGCATGTTAGTTTTTAAAAACTGTAAATCCAAAGTGCAAATAATTTTATTGTATTTTAATCCTTACAATGATTTCATCATCATATTTCAAACATATTCCACAATTTCAGGTTTACAAGCTCAGGTGCCTCTTTGGCTGATTCAGAACACTCAAATGCATTATTAATTCCAAGTTACAGTAACAAAGCTGTAAATGGTAAATAAACATAGTTCTGACTACATTGTTTGACTATTGGTAAAAATGTATTTTTAAAATCACTTTGCCATCTTTGGATTCTGTTTTGCATTCTCTTGTGTGGGCAAGAAATTTTAATAAGTATTTTATTTACAGAATGAAACAAATACACCTTTGTATTTGACCCTCCAAGTTGTCAGCAATGCACCTACTCAGTTGTAATCTCTATTTTTTTACAGCCAAAGTTTTATCATTATCAGAACATCAGTGTTACTGGCACCTTTTTCAATTGTCTGAAACATTTGTAATGTTAATTAAAAAAAACCCCACTTTGTTGAAATGCAAATCTTACAGACAACACTTCCACTTAAAGAGGTGTTCTTTCTTTTAAAAGCATGAAATTAGCTAAATAATAAAAAAACCTTACAACTCGCTTTCCTGTAAAAGTTATTGCCTTCATCAGTAAGTCCATGAAGGCAAAATATGCTCCTCTTGATAGAAACAAGGGTATTTTCCTTGTTAGCAGCATTTCTGGAATACTAGCTTAGCAGATACATGGATCAGTCAGTAAAGATAAAAATATATCTTACACTAAATTAAATATCTTAGTTTGCTGATATTCTTTTTGGTATTATTTGTTCTCTGAATCTCTCCCTCTGTCCACAGATCAGTAATCAGAAATGAGATTATTTTGATGTTCAACCCTAACACTGCTGCTAGACATTACCTACTCTGTGTGAAGGTCGGGTGAATGCTGACTCAGAGTATCTACTTGGACAGGCAGAATACAGAATGCTTCATTTTCTCCTGCTTGGGAGATTTATGCGCTGATCTCACTTTACTGCTGTTGTTTAGAGGACAGGTTTTCTTACTACTGAATTAAGGTGTAGTGTATTTCAAGATGCTTTTCTTGAAGTACTCGTGCTGTGGTCAAATACAACAAAAATAAGAAGGTTCTGTAAAGTTGTCTCTGCTCAGTGTCTTTACGGGTGGGTCCCATAATGCATGTGGCCTTGTTTCCAGTTCACTTGGAGATTCCAGCTGGGAGCCAGCTCCATACAGTCCCCCAAAAGCTGATTCCCAGTGCCCAGAAGGTGCACAGACAGCTCTGCTACCTGGTGTAACCACTTGTTTATGACTTATTTGAAATTTCTATCTTTGAACTGAAACTAGTCCTTCATTAAAGGTTCTGGACCTATGTCACAATCTGCTAATACAAGCGGGGGTCGTGATGGTTCGTTTATAGATCTCAGAGTGTAAAAGGACACAAGGGATTTCAGTTTTAATCAGAACAGTGCACCTTTATTAAGTGACCGCAACACGGTAATGCGATAGAGGAGACAGAGAGAGATAAAGAAAAACAAAGTAAAAGTAGAGAGGAAGAAAGGGGGGGCAATAGCTACCAATACATGAGACAAAGTCCTCATGGTTTTCTGCCAATAGATTCATCTTCCTTCCGTGGGGAGATCTCGATCTCAGTTATTTCAGAAAGTCCCTTTATAGTCCTTTTCAGAAGTGAGGGGCAACTGGACAAGAGGTGGGGAAATCTACAGCCGTTGTTATGGAGCCCGTTGCTTCGGGAAAGAGGTACAGGACAGACGTACAGGACAGGTGGACAGCACAGGTCATTCCTTTCTGCTTCAGCGCAGTCCTTCCCACCTGGGCAGCAAGAACGGCGCAGTCCATTGTGACCTGCACTAATTTTCCTCAGGAATGCGTACCAGTTCCCAGTGGGCACACCTGCAGGCAACACTTGGCAGACATCCCACCTCAGCCAGGCCAGGACTCCTGTGCTCAGTCTCTGTCCTTGATGAGGCAGATGATGGATCTTCAGACTGTTTCTTACAACCTATTTTTAGGAAGAAAGAAAAGAGTGAATCAGTGCTTGACATGTTTCTGCTAACACAGGCAATCTGTTAATGGCTGATACAGATACCTGAAATTTCACAAATGACTGTTTTGGAATACTACATATTCCTTTGGAATCAGCATTCCATTGGCTTTTAGTAACTACATGTTACTCAGTAACTACTGAGGGGAGACCTCACTGCCATGTACAGTTTCCTCACGAGGGGAAGCAGAAGGGTAGGCACTGATCTCTTCTCTGTTGACCAGTGACAGGACCTGATGAAACAGCATGAAGCCATGCCAGGGAAAGTTTATGCTGGATATTAGGAAAATTTCTTCTCCCAGAGGACAGTTGGGCACTGCTACAGGCTTCCCAGGGCAGTGGTCACAGCACAAAGCCTCACAGATTTCAAGAAGGGCTTGGACAATGCTCTCAGGCACACACTGGGATTCTTGGACCAGGAGGTGTGGGTTCTTGTGTGTCCCTTCCAACTTAGGATATTCTGTGAACACATAACTTAGGATAATTGAGAGATTTTGGCTACATCCTGACAATGGCTGGTGCAGTTTCAGGAAAAAAGCTGAAACTTGAAGGATTGCCCCAACTCCTACCAGCTGCAGTGCTACCCCAGCGGGCTGCCTGCCAGCCAAATCTAGGAAGGCACATGCGGCAATCTGGCATCCTCTGAGCACAGATGCAGCATTCCTCTGTTCCAAAGGCAAGAGGAGGTGGAGTGGGAACAGGAGTTACTTTTGTGCTACTCATAAACAAGTAATATACATAAAAATGAATAAGAAGAGTATGTAAAAGTGTGTTAGCATCTAGGTCAGTTCTTCTTGTTTGCTTGTTGATGTGGCAGAAACACTCCTGGAGATCATAGACAAAGACATTTTTATAAACCAGTGCAAGGGAAAAGTACAGAGACCAAAATGAGATCTGGAGAAATCCCCAGGCAAAGCAGAGGAAAATGTTTGTATCTGGTTTTTATGTAGCTTTTTTCTAAAATACTTTGCTGGAACAAACAATTATTTTAAACATTTCTTTAAGCTATGTCTTTCTTCTGAGATGGAAAATTTCCTCCTAAATTAAGCTCACAAAATTCTGGAGTAAACGCAGTGGTAGTTTTACCCTGACTTTCTTAGTGCTCATTAACTGTACCAGCAAGTAGATTGGTTGGCTGACCCTTCCCTGTTTCGCACTTGTACAGATGGCAGTGATGGGAAGGAAGCTCCATTCTCTTATCCAGGTTGCTGATTGTCATCAACCCTAATGGGCTGGAGCCCTGTGGTGGGTGGAGAGAATGTTAATTTGCAGGCAGCTGGAAAGAGAGGGATTACTTGATTTTCTTCCTTATTTCATAGTCAATTTTTGTGCTTTGCTGACTATTTTTAGATGTTTGTGCACGTTCCAACATCTGTAGATGGTGACAGCACTTCACATCTGATGGCGTTGTCTTGTGTAGCTCACTCCTTCCACAAGTTTGCCAGAAACAGGTGCCTCATCTAAGTGATTAAAGTGACTCTTAAAGAAAAATATTGATTTAGGGCATTTAGGAATTTGGCTCACCCTTTAAAATCCATCAGTCTTAAAACAAAGGATAGAGGTCTTGAAATGGAGGCATGCGGCTAGATACATTTATTTTGAAAATGATGATGGAGAATGTAAAACAGGAACTGGGGAGGTTGCCAAATCCAATTGGGAAAAAACACTGTGGGGAAAAGAGAAGGATATTAAAAGGCAGGGAGGGAGGCAAAGCAAAAGTCATAAATTTTTTATCATGAGGGATCATTCTAGCAGAGCTGACTCAGGGCTTCTCAACAATGTAGGCAAAAACATATTTCCCTCTCCCAGCTGCTGTGGAGTAGAGCTCTGACAGAGTGCTGGCTGAAGAGCAAAGAGAAAAAACGTAGCTTTATGCTGGCCATGGTAATAGCCAGCAAAAGGTATAAGGCTGCCCTCATCCTGTGGGTGAAAAATTGAAAATGAGAGATGCATTCTGCCAGCAGAGCCTGCTACCACCACTGGCCCTACCCTCTCCCTTTGACCAGCACCTGGACTAGTTTTCCAGGACTGTGACACAGGTTCACAACTCAGCAGCCCCACATTTGTTCTTTCCAGGGACAGGGAGGGCTGGCCTGGGCAAGCTTTTCCCATCCCTTTTAATGTTGTCTTGATATGAGTGAATAAAGTAACAGTTTCTGTAAATAATTTTGTCAATTTAAAATTTACATTTTGAGGCCTATGTAAGTAGCTGTCAAATGGTGATGGATCCTGCTATATTTTGCTCAGGACATCTTCATCATATGGTTCATGTACCTCTTAATTGGTCTGACATGGTTGCCTCAAACTGTGATTATGGCTCCTGTCACCAACTGTGTCTAGTGGACGTGGAAGAGTTAATGGGACAACATGGAAGAGCATAAAATACAGAAACTGCAGATATCTGTAAGAAATGACAGAGAATCTATAAATCCCATGATTAAAGAGATGTAACCTTTTGATACAAGGTTTTAGGTTCATTTTAATCCTTGGATGATGCTGGAGGTATTAATTCAGAACCTACTGATTTTAATGACTTTGTGGAGAGTTCAGGCCAAATGCTGATGATATTCCTTGTCCTTGTTGTATTCCTAATCAAGTTTGCTAGAAATCATTGTTCTCATGGTTCAGTTTTAAAGGAGAAACAGGATGAAATATTTTAGTAAGTTGCAGTTACTCCTTCTTCATATAGGCCTTGTATTAAGATAATTAAAATCACATTCAATATAACAAAAAGTATTAAGTGTTGCTCTGCCAAGACGTGACTGTAAAGATGAGTTTTGTGTTAACAGACTAACAAATAAAATGAGATCTGCAAGTTTTACACTGATTTTGTCTGTAAAGTTGCTATATATGTACATTCACTATGAAGTGAATTCAGCAGAAGTCTGAAGTACCACATAAATCTTACACTAGCTGGGAAACAAAAAAGAATGCAGTAGGGATAATCTTGTGGGATCTCACCCCTTCCTACCTCCCCTGAAGTGTGTGAAATAAAGATATTTCATTTGAGTTCTGCATATCAAAAGTAAAAATTTGTCTATGACAGAGGAATATACATTTTGAACCTTAATTGTTGGGTTCAAATTTTGGAATATAATAACACTGTATATGGAGAAGCTAAATTAAAAAAAAAACATATTGGGGAACAGTCCTGCTTTTAATTCATCCTTTTTAAAGTGCTATAACTCTTGAAGGTAAAATGTTTTAAAGCATATTGATTTCTGGAGTAAAGAAAAAAAAAGGAAAAGCAATTTTAGAAGCTTTTTGAGACCTCCAGCCTTTGGAAGGTCTATTGAACAAGCAGCTTTTTTCACCCACCTTTGTAAAGGAGTATGGCTGCTAATCTAAATTTATCGGGATATGAAACATTGATCATGACCCATGAAATATTTTATTCAACTGAAAGTACTGTGTGTACACAGAGTGATTTTTATTTGTTCCTCAAAGGGACTGTTAGCAGACTTTTCTAATAGTCCTTGGGCTAAGTAATGTATTAGTAAAAGGGTCTTACAAGTAACAACTTGTGTTTCTGCATTACTCAGTGACAGATAGAAACCAGAAAGCACTTGTGCTTTCTCTGCTCAAAAACCTGATTTTCAGAATATGTAAGATGCTATGGCCATGTTGTAAGAGCAAATCAGGTAATGTTTTTATACATCTCACACAGTCATCCCTTCATCACTTAATAAATTGCTAACACAGGTATCAGTGAAAATTTCACTAGCCACACTAGTTACCACTGCACTAATTTGCAGTGGTGAAATTCAAATCTAGTATGACTGTCATCTTAATTTTTGATTGCAACAAGTTTAATCCTGACCATTGACTTGCTAAGCATGATTTTAGAATCCCATCTTTTTTTCTTTTCTTTTGTATTCAAGTGTAGATAAGCTTTGTAAGATTTATCCTTTTCTTCTCATATAACTCGTGAATTTTAGGCTTATGTGTGCACAATCTGTAGCATTTTTCACCTAAAGCTATGAGGAAACAAAGGAGAATGCAGAGATGCTCAGGTTTAGGATCCTTTCCCCACAATGATGGCAGTATTGGCTACTGCTTACATTTTTTCCTTGGAGAGTTTCACACCAAACACCTTCACCCTTAATTTTCGGAAGCTACAACTCTCTAATTCTCCTCTGCAGACGTAACCTGAAGACAGGGCAGCCCCACTGTGAAGTTCTAATTGCACTAAAATTATGAAAGCTTGGACTGAACAAGCCATCAGGCTGGTCAAGACTCAAACTGCTGACACTGATTTGCCTGTATCTGGATTGCAAAGATCCCAAAAGCTATTTTAGAAATTCCACTTAGTTTCCTGTGTATGTGCAGCTGTATATATGCTGCATATGAAGGACTCTAAGTTTTGACGTTTTTTCACATTTCTCTGGTTTGTTTTTTTTTTTTCATGGATAAAACCTTTTTTGTACTGATTATTTTCTTCTCTCTATGAATAATTTCTCAGAATCAACAGAAATATCAAGTACCTTGTCAGTGCCTTCGTGACTCTGGTAAATGGTACTTTTCCAAAATGATTTACCAGCTAAGATGGAGGTATAATTGCCTAGGTGAGAAACCAGAAGGAACAATGTTTTGCTATTTAAAATGAGAGCAGTTGCCACCCTGGCTATTACTAGTTACTGGTGCTGTATTTACATCTGCTTTTGAGCAAGAATATAAAAGCAGTCACCTTAATATATTGTTCTCATTTATCCTCGGTTTGGATGTTATGGTGAGTGCTGTTAAAGTTTCATGATCCATAACTTTCTGGTGTGGAGATGAGCTCTGCTACAGGATGCTCCTTCATGAATAAAGTCCCAGGAGCCTGTCGGAAGGGCAGGGGCTGCATCAGTGCTGCTGCTCTCTGTGAACACGTGAGCCTAATGCTTTGTGATACGTGTAGGTGGTTTGGGGTTTCAAGTCTGGGCCTTATTGACCTCAAAGTGCTAAAGCCTCAATTTACCTAGGTCATCTAGCTGTGGTGTTGCTTCACATCTCAATCAAGTCAAAGTAAATCGAGGCTGTTGGCAGAAGCAGTGGTTGTGTTTTCCCCAGTGTTCTTTGCCAGGCATCCCTTCTGCCTGCCTTGAGCCAGCACTAATGTGTGTGGAGCTGCATGGTCAGCCAGCTCCAAGAATTGATCAGGCCAGCCCCAAAAAATGAACTCTAAAAAACAGCAAATTGCTTTCCAGATCAGTGTATTTCATATTGACATAAGCTTTATGAAATAGTTTTGTGTCTATATTAATCTTATTGAGATTATATTTTGTAATGAGTTTGAATATAGATAAGCCATAGTGCATTAAAACTTGAAGAAGCTGTTTTCCTGTAGCACACTTGTGTGAAGCAAGGGTAACTCAAGTAATTTACATCCAATAAGCATGTATGAACATATGTTAGAAGGCATATAATATCTATTTCTAAACACAAGCCTATGGATCCTAATACTGCAAAAGCACAGAACCAGGTTTAAGGGATGTTTTAGATAAAAGTCTGAGGTAAAAGTCCAAGAAATACAAGACTCTACTTAGAAAAGTGGTCTTGAAGAAATATGGGAAAATCCTTTCAGGATGTTAGCCAGTGGCTTAGGGCCTTACCAGTCAACACAGCTTCAGTTTATAGGGTGCTCATTAATCATTGTTTTCCTAAAGCAGGCAGAAGCTATAGCCAAAAACTGCACATGAGAGAAAAGAGGGAGCTGCTAGGGAAAAAAAAAGCTTGAAGACTTCCATTCATCCAAATATTTATCAATGACACTGTGGCCTCAAATCATTTGCAGTTTCTATAAATGATCCCATATATTGAAAGAATTCAAACATCTTGTAAATTTACTTTTTTTGTGTGAGACAGTCCAGGGATATCAACCAGTTAAACTTTGAAGCCACCTGCCTCCTGGATTGATTTCATCCAAGCAAATCAAATAAAATGTTTAGTTTGTGCCAGCACTAGGAAAAGGGTCACGGGACAGGGTGAGCTGAAATGTCTTAGCTAATCACAACCTCCCTTCAGCCCCTTTTTCTAAACTAAATAAAACCTCAGTGGGTGAAGAATAAAGCAATCACACCAAATCCATCAGATCCTGCAGACATATCAGTGACACTTAGCTGTCAGCAGTATCAGAGACCGCTGATAACATTAGCATGGACACCTGACCTTTGTCCACAGCTGATGGAAATCTTTGATCAAGGCTACAAGTTTGTACTAAACTGTCTCATGTCTGAAATCAAACTGAAATGGCAAAAGAAAACCCCCAAAGCCCAAACAAACAACAAAGACAACCGCTTAGAAGTACCTGAAGTTGCCTTAAATACAATGCTATGTATGTGTGTCAAATATAACTTGTCTTCTGTCAGCAAACATTCAGAAGGAATTAAAATATTTGTATTTTTATATGAGCAGCATATCCCATGAAAAATTCAGGGACCATTCAATGTTTAACACTTAAAGTATCCGGATAGTGTGTTAAACTGCCTTTGAAGTTATTGGTTCTTCTCTTTAGCTTCATTAAAATCTACCTCCTATTTCTCTGATATTTGTTCAAATTTTTAATTCAGGCTTAATGATTTTCTTCTTAGTTGATAAGAAATATATTTGTATCTTAAATACGTATTGATAAAATGTGAATAAATGTGTTGTTCTTTGAAAGTATTTCAATTACTCTGCATTTAAAGAATGTGAGTGATTTGATAGTGAACTTTGAAGCATCCAAGGGATTCTATTTATGTCATATGTAAAACAGGTACTCATAGGTGAGGTAAGCCTGGGTTTTTCAATAACAAACAGCTAAGAAATTCTGAAACCAATTTTGAATGGCTAGAAAAAACTTTAACTTCGACCAGGATCTAAAATTACATATTATATTTATTTTCTTTTCCTATTTTCCAAATGAAACATATGAAACATATGTTACGGCCACGCAATTTGCTGTGCACGAGCCTGATTTAGCAGATTTAATTACCTAGGTTGGCTTGTCAAGTGCAGCCACTTACGAAATATATTCAGTGCTTAACATGATAAACTACTCACATCGTGAATTTAATAAATCATTACATTCCAGGCATTAAAATATCACTGCAAAATCCTGATAAATTCAAAGGAACTTGTACTTTATCACGGCTTCCACAAGAGGGCAACATGTACCAGGCCTTTAACTACGAAGGTATTATTAAAATCCTTTCATTAGTCCAGACTTGGATGAAGTTCCCTGATACTGTATTTAGCATTCTCCAGGGTGAATTTGTGCTGTTATCTAAACCTTACACATTGATAGGTGTTCACAGAAACCAATCCGATTCTATATGGTGCTGAATATGGGTGTTGTTATGTGTGCTTATAATTAATTACAATTAAGGCTTAATCTGCATTTCGTTTATCACTTGGGCTGCCTTAACAGAAGCATTTTTGTATCGGGGATGCCTTCATGGCTAAGGGAAGCGTGTGGTGTTGGAAGGTCACACGTTAGCAGAGCATATGCTAATACTCATGTCGGAGTAGATTATGACAATGTTGGGAGGGTTCTTGACGGAAAAAACCACTCAACCACACCATTTTACACAGCTAAAGGTTGGAATCTCTGCAGACTATGTAAAAAAGCCCCAAATTGTAACGGTGGAAGTGCATTTTTTGTCTAATTAGCCAATTTGCTCACTGTGCCAGGAGCCTGAATTTCTTATACACACTAGATAGGACTTTTCTCTGCAAGTCATCACAGTAAAATCAATTACACTCTTGATAGAATCAGGGTGGTCCAACCTGATCCAAAGCAATTAAATCAGTCCTACAGGACATTGACATCTGATCAATGGCATTGGCATAAAACTCAAAGTTTTGTAGGTTTCTTCAGAGTCTCAGGGCTCACATCTAAGGGGGAGCATATTTACTTTTCTCTTTACAATGAGTGAGCAAGTCAAACTTTTCAATTTCTAGTGTGAACATTTTTACATACATTTTTACATAACTTTCAGAGAAATAGATGCATCCATATTTCAGGGTCAAAATTGGCAGTACTGTTATATATTATGGTCATAAAAAATGACCAATGCAGTAGGATGCTCAAACTCTGGAAAACAATTTCTTTAATGTATGTGAAATACTTCTTTTTCAAAGACTTGTAACTTCAGCCTGACTGTGTGATGAACATTTTCTTGGAATGTCTGACCCTTTATATCACTACTTAGGAGCAGGCGCGGCCATTATTGCCTTCATAGGGCACTCAAACTGGCTTCATCCTTTTCCTAGTAGTCTCACTGAAATGGGCAAAAATTTGCTGGAAAAGTTAATGCAACCTATCCAAAGCCTCCAGGAACAGCAGACCAAGAATTCTGCTTTTTTTGTTTTATTTCACTTTGAGTAATGCTTAATAGAACAAAAATAATAAACTGTATACCATTCAATATGGGAACTCACTGCTTTAGGTCAACCATGTGATAAAAGAGTGCATGGAGAGTGAATAAACTCAGAGTACAGGAGACACAGTGCATGCCCAAGTAAGCCCACAGATATTTAAAATACAGTCACAGCAGCTATTTGTGTATGAATTGATGAGCTCTGTGCTGTCACAACAGTTTGACTACTGAAACCCAAGCCAGATAAAGACTGGCAGGTTTATCTCTCAGCTACACAGCCCTGACTGCAATGTAGACATGACTAACTCCAGCATACCTCGTTTGCTGTATTTATCATTGTTGCCTAGGAGTCTTGATGTAATTTTTTTTCTTTTTCTTTCGAAGCGTTACTTTTCCTTTGCTTTCTCCTGAAGTAGTGTCAATCAGAGAAATTAGGGTTTTCTCAAGTAGCCAATACCTGCTTTTGCAGCCTCCTGGTCCACTCAGCAGTTACCTGGGTGTTGAAACAGTGTCTCAAGCAGAAGTGAGGGTTCCTCTATCCCTAGGTCTTCCAGATGCACCTCAGCTGAATAAAAGACTCTTCTGCTTGCATGTCCTTTCCCATGTGGACAAGTTCTTGATGCTATTGCTCGTCCTACAACTTTTATTTTAAAAAAATATCAATATATAACATAATTTTACTACAAATCAGAATATGGTCACCAGAGTTCAAAATAGTCCTCTGAATCCAGCTCCCTTTCCTTGGTATCATAGCCATTTTTGGCCTTTGTTTCTGCAGCAATTGTCCTTTGTGCAGTGATGGATTAAGCAAAATGAACTTCATTTGTGTTTTCTCACTAAGTGTTCTTCCAGATTCAAAATTTGTCCTCTGCTTCTAATGAAATCAAGCTTTGTTTCCAAGCTCTCACCGCTGATACCTTGATCAGCTCTAAAAAATTTCTAACAGCATATTAGAAGCTGGATGATATGGAAGAACTTTATTAGGTTTATTTTATTCCCACTTAGGAAGTTTTTGAAGCCAGTACTAGTAAAATTTGAAGCACTGATAAATTGCTTCTTTTAGTCCCTGTGAGATGAAGTTTCATCTCATTTTTCTACAAACAGTTCTTTATAGTCCATCTTGAATAAGCATGGACTGAAATTAGAAACCTTCTCCCTTTGTGTGACTTTGTAAAAGCTACACACCCAGAAAGCTTCTGGTCTTCCTGGGTAAAGAATGTCTGCTGGTATCACTGATGGCACAGTTTATTCCTCATTGACAGGCTGTCACGATAGGTAGTTCATGGAGAAATATCTTGTAGTAAGTGCCTGGATGTATTTCATAACGTGCTGTAGTATTTATTTCATTCTGGGGAGGGAGGGAGGGAGAGCGGAGCTCTGGTCCTGTGTCCTGCAGTATGCACGCAGCTCTCAGTGCATCACTCTAACCCTTTCAAGGTTATGAATAGCCTGCAATATATATTGCTGCACTAGGAAAAAGATATGATCCTTTTATTTTTCTTATCTGGGAAACCTTTCCTGATGGCAGGTCAAGGCTGTCCCAAGAGTAATGCAATCTCCTCTGGAAATTTCAAAGAACGCGATGATTATCTGCAATTGACTGAGGACATCTGTGCTGGCACGCTGACACCCTACCTAATTGATTATCCCAGATTTGCACAGCCACAGTCCAGCCCAGGGCCCCAGCTGAACAGATGCCATGGCTAACACCCCCTTGCACAGCACCAAAAAGCTCCACAAGTGGTTTGTTGTCTGTCAGAGCAGAGAATGTGCACAGATACTGATTGTATTTTATAAGCTTTCTCTTTCTGAAGTTGGGGAAATCCTTATACAACTTCAGCCAGCAACCTGGAAACATAACTAATTGTTTATTAGTAGTACCTGTGGAAAAGCTGCCCTTACCCCTGGCTATAACGTAGCGATATTAATATGCGGCTTTGTCCCGTAACTCAGAAGGTGTTGCAGGCTCTGAGGGCAGTGCCTGAAAAGATCCCTTGACTATTCCCCAAGGAGCTTGCTCTCTTCAGTTCTCTGAAAGAAACTAAGCATTCAGTAAAACCTAATACTGCATGGGGATATCTGTATTTTTCAGTGGCATGGTCACTTTGACCTGCACCACCGTAGGAGTAATTCTCCTTTCTCATCTCTGCAGCTGACCACACGCTCTGATTTTATATAATCAGTTTAAGCAAATCCACATAGCCTCTGGTCAGGCCAGTCCCCCTCTACTGCTGATAGATGTTTACCATCAGTTCTGCCAGTAGTGAAAATGCCATCAGTCCTTAATATAACATATGGGATACTTTTCAACATATTTGCCACAGCAATCTATCCAGCAGATGAAAATTAAGTGTGAGAGTATATTATAGTACATTTCTTAAGGTTTGCTCTTACGTAAGTGGGAAGTCCATCATAATAAATTTTCTCTGTAATTTCAGTAGCAGGTTGAGTTTTTATGGAAAGGAATAGTACTTACTCAGTTGTAAGTTTATGAATCTTGAAGATACGGATAAGGTAGTTATGAACATTACAGAAAATGTCTGCTACAAGGAAATGAAAAACAAGAAGTGAAAATCTGCAACTGCTCTTCCCCAGCTTACATAACTCACCTTGAATTTTGGTAACTAAACAAAGGACTGAACTACTTTGGGCTTGACTTAATACCAGTTTTTCATATGAATCTTGGCTTTGACACTTTTCAAGATACTTTCTGTGAAAACAGTTGGGTAGACATCCACAGCCCAGAAGTTCTTACTTTATACTTCACTGCAGGCTAAACTGAGTTTTACAGATGATCTTTGTATAATGTATTCTGACCTTCTGTCCTGATTATCAGAACGAGGATGTCTTCCAGGTGATACAAAGCCTTCCTCCTGGGTGAAGTCTCTAATTAAAGTGGGGGTTTACGGATTTTTTCTGTATTTTCAATCAGGTTGCTGCAGCGCAGATATGTTTGTTCATTGATCACAGCTACAGGGGGAGCCCTCTGTACTTGTTTCCACCTGTAGACTGACCGTGCCATTATTTGCCAAAATCTATTCCACTCTCTCCATTTTAGTAATGGGTAAGAACTGAAATGAATTGAAGCTTCCTTTTCTTAACTCCATGGATGTAAAATGTACTGTGAGAAAAATCTCTGCTCTCTTTGCTGATAACCTTAGGTTGATCTGCTTTAAAATTAGAAATTAGTGCAAAGAAATGTCCATAAGAGCAAAAGGAGCCCCTTACAACTAGCTTGAGATTTCACTGTAATGGAAATATCTGTTCCATCTAATTTTTCTTCTTTGGAACAAATTAATTTATAATTTGGCAGACATGATCTTGGGTTTTCTCATTGCTAATACCTCAAGTTAATCCCTATTGCAACATATATTGCAGAACACTTCCTATGCTGAGCAGTGCTCAGTTAATGGCTTAGTTCCACCCATTTATTTCGGTTTAGACTTTCTCATCGATTAGGAAATTTTTTATTTTCAGTAATTACGTTTGACATTGGTGTGTGCTGATATAAAAGAGCTCGGAGGAACAAGAGTGAAAGTTGCCTTCAAAAGATGGCCACCCGGGAGCTTCTGACCTTCCCCAGCTGCTTAACAAGAGAATGGGAAGGAAACTCCCACTTGTAAAACAGAAAATAAAAAGTTGGAGCATGACTTTGTGCTAAGCTACTTTGGAAAATGCAGAAAATAATCTCCTGAGTGTTTTACTGTACAGTTTCTGGTCCAAAATGTCATCTTATCCGTTACTTACATAACTAAAATGTTGAAGTACTTTTTGCCCAGAAAACAAATAACTTTTCTGTGCTTATAGAATTAGCTAGTTGCAGCATTTCAGAATACTATAACTTTAGTTCAGCTTTGAGTTTTTTGATGTAGTCTTCCTCTAATTGAAGGTTTTACATGTTGACCGTAACACTGTGGAAACACAGTTTATTAGCATCTAATGTCCCTCATCCAAAAGCACCTTGGTGTTATCTCTCAGGTACTCTCATGATTTGTTCTGGAAGAGAAGAATAGATGCAATTAATAATTTTATTTCCTTTCCTATCTTAATGCATTGAAAGGCTTACAGAATTGGGAAATTCCCTAAAAAGCTGTGGGATTTTTTCCATTAGACTTTCCATATCTGATGTCCAGGTTAGTTCAAGGAGAATAAAAATACTTCCCTTCTCACAGGTGTGTCATAAGTAGGTTGCAAAAGTGATATGGTGCTCAGATACTGTAGTGAGGGGAGTCTTGAAAGTCAGGAAAATAGATAAGTCAGATTCTAAGAATTTTAAAGGAAAGTGAAAGGAAG
>NW_008237447.1:5537983-5567652 GCF_000691975.1 Corvus brachyrhynchos
GGGAGGGAGCTGTAACTTCCCATGCTTAGGTATGCCGCAGAGCCCAGGGTGGAGAGAGGCTGCCAGAGAATTCTCATAAATAGCCATTGTCCCCAAACACAGAAGGCAAAGCTGTGAGTACACATGCAAAATAGTCTCTGAAAGGATGAAAAAGATTGTTTTATTTGGCCAAGGCATGTGGAGGACAGAAAAGAGACAAAAGGGAGTAAGCAGGCTGTTTCATCAACAATTCTTTAGCTGCCTAGTGCAGGGGCTAGGAGACAGCTGTCATTATTCAGCCTCCCAGATGAGTTCAGCTCAGTGTAAAAGTGACAGAATGGTATATAATATCATATTTATATATAATAAGATCTAACAGGATTTTTTTTTTATTGTTATTACACAAAAAGGGAACAATTGCAACATTCATATCAGCTGTTAAAAGCATGAGCTGTTACCTGCCTTTGCTGCCTGTTCTGGGAAGGGTGGAATAGCTGAGGAGTGTGTCTGGTTTGACCCGCTCTTAAGGAATTGTGGCTCCTTTACCAACTGGAATGTAAAACCTGAGGTATCCTGCAAATGTTGTCCTCAAACTACAACATGAATGAAAGGCACTTCAGTTGCAGCCAAAATATGTGAGTTGATCTCTGCACTTCCAGAGAAGTTGCCTTCGCTCACCTGCTGGGCAGGGAAGAGGAAGAACCACCAGAAGGAGGAGATGTTTTGTAAGGGGGGAGTGTGATGCAGAGCTGGTCAGTCACATTAAGTAGTTCTTCATCTGATGGCAAAGCTGGAGGATGTTTCACAGAATCACAGAGTGGTTTAGGTTGGAAGGGACCTTAAAGATCATCTCCAACCTGCCTGCCATGGGCAGGGACACCTTCCTCTATACCAGGTTGCTCAGAGCCCCATCCAACCTGGTCTTAGACAGGGATGGGGCATCTACAGCTTCTATGGGCAACCTGTTCCAGGGCCTCACCACCTTCACAGTAAAGAATTTATTCCTAATACCTAATCTAACCCTGCTTTCTTTCAGTGTGAAGCCATTCCTCCTTGTCCTATCACTCCAGGCCCTTGTAAATAGCCCATCTCCATCCTTCTTGTAGCTCCTTTCACACGCTGGAAGGCCACAATTTGATCACTCCAAAACCTTCTCTTTTCCAGGCTGAACAATCCCAACTCTCTCAGCCTTTCCTCATAGGTGTTCCAGACCTGTGGTCACCTTGGTGGCCTCCTCTGTACTCACTCAAAGAGGTCAATGTCCTTCCTGTACTGGGGACCCCAGGGCTGTCTATCAATTCTGCCAGTATATGATATATATGATACCAATATATATCAGATATAGATATTTACCTTGAAATTTCTAAATACAGTTCTTCCATGTACAAAAATGTGCATACATGTTTGACTGAATTTCCTTTGAATAAGGTAATAAATTGATAGTCTGGATAAAATGAATTATTTTAATGATTTTTTAAAAAACATTAATATTCACAGAATGAAATATCTAAAGCCATTTTTTCAGTTATGTGTACTAAATGATTTTAAAAGTAAACTGTTTTAATTAATGATTGCTCACTAGTAACATCTTGAGCTTTTCTCAAACCACTGGTCAGTGAAAAAGCCACTTCAGCAATATCGAACAAAGGATTATCCCAGGGTGTACTGTAAATTGCATTAAGATATCAGAAAGAGTTCACCCAAGCAGCAAAGGTTGCTGCATCCTTGACTGTAATCAGTAGAAAGGAAGCAGAAGCTAAGATTATATTTGAATTTAGTCAGTCTGCGGAAGGAAAAATCCTGTTAGTCATGCATTGATTTGGAATATTCAAGTGCAGCCTGTGTTGGTTTGGTGGAGAAGTAATCCTGATTTAAACTTTAAGCTTCTGAGGGCTAGCTTAATTTAAAGAAGATAAACCTTGGGATTCTATAAGGTATTTACTACAAAGAACATGGACTATATTTGAGATACTGCTTAGCAGTTTAAAGAGCCCGAGGAATTTGAAGTTCTGAAGGCCATGGAGATGCTGGAGTTCAGTAACCCTTTTTTACATATTCTGCCTGTATTTATGTAAAAATGAAGAATGTCTGTTCCTTTAGACTAAGTCAGGCTGGTGTCTCTCCAGTATGTCCATCTCTGTCTCAGGCTGGGGAGTCCAGAACAAGACCCAGCAGTCCAGGTGTGGCCTTGTCAGTGGTTTTTTACCTCTGGGCAGAGGGGCAGGATCACCTCCCTGCTGTCAAAACTCCTCCTAATGCAGCCCAGGATGCCATTGGCGTTCTTTTCAGCAAAGGCATGTTGCTGGCTCATGTTCAACTTGTCTACCAGGCCCACAGGTCCTTTTCTGCAAAGCTGAAAAAAGCATATTCGTAAAATTTTGAGAAGATCATTAGCTTTTATACATTAGTGGGGCTCCGTGGAATTCATGGCTAATAAACATATCAGTATATAATGATGAAGTCTGTGATTGGCTTGAAACCACTGCTGAGAAGTGAAAATCTTACTCCTCAATTTGATTCCCTTAGGTTTAAAAATAATCACATAGAAATTAAAAACAAATATTCAAAATTCTGTAATTCGGACAAAAATCTACTCATTTTGATTTGCATGAAAAACATCATACCATCTGGTATTTTCCTGGTGTCATTACCAGGAGAATGGAATAAAAAAAGTAAGGCGCTTCTATATAGAAGGATAATATTCATGGACCATAAGAAGCTGGTGAAAAATTAAAAGGATATTTAGGAAGTCAGGAACTTTCAAAGGGTCACAAAAAGGGCTAAATTCTGTAACCAAAACTGAAATTTTATTTATGTCAATTAAGAACTTTTCCATTTTTAGTTTGGTAAGATTATTATGTTTCTCTCTTATATCAGAGCTAATGGCTGAGCACAGTGATACTGACCTTTGTATTCCTAGTGAATTTGAAATGCATACTCCCTTTTCAAAGAAAAAAGAGATGAATGTGAGGAATGAATTATTATCTCTACAAATGAAATATCCAAGGGAGGATCATCCTTTAGCTGAGGGAGTGTTTCAAATTCTATATTCTGGATTTTCTTACAGATTCTGGATGGACACAACTGAATTTTTTTTTGAAATCCTCTTTTGTGTTATTAAAGCTGCACTTGCAATACAGCAAAACATACTCAATACATACAAAAATATAGATATAATATCTAGATTCTGAGGTGGCATCAATGTTTCTTATTGAATAGAAAGAAATGGACAGAAAGGAGTTAAGAATTTTTTTATTTCTGCTTATATGGTTTCATATTTCATAGTCTAGTCCAGCAGACTTAATGAAATTCAGAATGCTGACTACATATCCTAGAGAAACCCTACTGGGACAGTAAAAGGAACAATAGCAAACACAAAGTCTCCTTCAGATTCCAAGTACAACATACCCATCACTTTCCATTTGCTTCTGTTATCAAGGAACACAAGGAAAATACTACAAAATAATGTAATATATTAATTAATAGAAAGCTATCTAATTCTAGCACCCACTAAAAATGCATTTATATGCAGTACCTTGCATCATTCTACCTTGTCCAGCTAGGTTGTACAAAAAAAAAGGAATTAGTGCAAAAGATGTGGTATATTGTAAATCCATAATTTCATTTGATGTGTGGGAAGTTCTTGCATAGACTCAATATTTTTTGAAGGTAGGAAACTGAGCAGAAAAACAAAAGCATCTATTTTTAATCCAGGGAATATACTGACCATTCTGTGGCGCTCAAGACAACAGAACATGTTTATTTTGAGGTTAGTTGACATCCCAAACATAAAGACTGTTTTGTGCCTTATGCTTTTAAGACTCATTCCTGAATGCAGAAAATAATTAATTAAATAAATATTGAAATAATTATTTAAGCTGGTGCCAGAGTATTGTAGCACAAATTTTTAGACAGTACCTTGAACATAGCATGGTCATGAAAATGAAAATTAGAGGTAGTATTTAGAAAAATGTTTAAAGACCAAGAAGTCATAAAATCCACACTGGAAAAGTGTGATAGAAACATTGCAAACATTTCTGTGCTGTCAAAAATGAGAGAGAGGATGCAAAATTCTTAATTTTGTGTCTACTTTCCATTCAGCACACCCTTTAGTCACCTCACTCCCCACCTTGTTTTCTTTGTTCTTATTCTCTGTTCTGCTGTTATTTATTAGCTCCTTTTATTTTTTTTTTTTTAATGCCCTAAATCACCATCTTCTCTTGCCTTTCTTTTTCTTTTCATGTTACTGCTGTGTCTGCGGTTTGATTTATAGATTACATGCTGAATTTCAGTCTCAACTTTCTGTTTCAAACTCCCAGATGGAAATTATAGCAGTTGCTTTGTGTAAAAGCCTGAAGACCTTTACCTGAGATTTCCTTTCTGCTTCCTGGCCAGAGGGGCAGCTAAAGCAGATGACGACTCTGTATCGGGGTCATGCTGGAGGCGTTACAGAGCAGGGGGAAAGTCTGTTTTGGTGCCAGGGATCACTGAAGTTTCATACCAAAGTCTCCATTTGAAATGTTTCCTCAAGTAGCCGAAGACTATTATTGACCATCCCATAAAGCTCTTGATTCAGTATTGCATAGAAGGTGGGAAAACCTGAAACACTGCTGTGTAGATGTCTAAGTAAGAAAAAAGGTTGTTTCCCTTTTTTCCTCCAGAATTCAAGGGCTGGGAAAAATTTTGTCTGTGCTATTTCCTTCCTGTTGGTCCTTTGTGTTTAAAGATACGCTAAATAGATTCTATTAAAATGTTGGTGAGAGAACCTAGAATATGAAATAGAGAATAGCTTTATTATTTAGATAAAGCTATAGAAGTAAACAGGCATTTGTGCCATTATTCTGTATCCCAAGGCTCACTAGTTATTGCTAATTTGGCTTGAGTCTTTGAATGAAGGTGAGTTGTTGCTTCATAAAGAAGAAATTAACTCTTAGATATTCACTGTATGCATTAAATTGTCCAGAAAACGTCCTCACTACCGCTTTTGTGTAAAAAAAGTCCATCTTTTTAAGGATATCTAAGGAAAGGAGAACAAATACTTACAGAAACATATGTTTAATGTGTTTTCAGAGAAAATAAAACACAGATAAGATTAAAAGGGTGTTCAGGTCCAAAGTTTTCAAGCTAAGCCTTAGGTCATACAAATATTCACTGCACATTGGTCTTCCAAGAAAGAAATTTACCACAAAGCACACTATGTAAGGAGAAGAGTTCTTGTTAACTGCAAAGGCCTTGCTAAGGAGACACATCCTTGGTGCAGTAACTAAAACATTCAGATGCCAAACAGGACAAGTGTGCTATAAAATATTAAGCTATTCTCTTTTACTTGTGTGTTTGACTAGTTTGTAAAAGTTCATCTTTTTGGTTGTGACATACTAATTGCTAAATGGTTTTTATCATTCTTTTCTCATCTTTCTCAAACTGAAGGCAATATATCTGCATTGCTTGAGATAACCGGGCTTGAACCACTCCATCTCATCCTCCCCCTAAAAGAAAAGCTCAGGTGTGAGCTGGTCCTTACCCTGTAAATGTATTTTCTTGCCAGGAGAGGCAGAAGTGAACCAATATAGGAAGGGTGAAGATAATCTGTGGGTTTGGGCTGCAGGAGAGATTGGAATCTCAAGGTAACAATACATTACAGATGCAGCTCTGCCTCGCTTCCTTTCCTCTCCATAGAGCGGAGGAAGAAAACTGGGCTCTTGCACCAGGGAAACACATACCACCTTAAAGGCAAAGGTTCATTCTGGAAGCCTAATGTGAGGAATCAATTCTAATCCATAACTGCTTTTCACAAGTAGCTCTTTCAGGCCTGAATAATAATACTGAACTCAATGAATACACTGGAGATTGGTTTCTCCAAGACAGCTGAGCGTTATTTTTCTTTTCTGCTTTGCGATTTCTCCTCAAGATAGTGCATCATGTTGTTGAAGAACACAATTAAAATATCCTAGAAACAATGGATAATAATGGGCGAAGCCTCTGAATATGAAATAAATAATTGCTTATATATTTATAACCTACTACAGCTCTTGAGCATCTGCATAGGTCCTGATGTTATTGCTTTCATGCCTTTCCAGCATAAAAAGTTAACTGCCCTGACCAGTAAATGTGTTTTCTCATATTTCTAAGCTCCTTTGGCAATTCCAGTACTTATTTAAGGAGGACTGATTTTTATCTATGGCTTGGATTGCTTCCTTAAAAAGCATGTTCTCTCCCTAAGCCAAAAATAATATGATTGAATAGTGATGCTCCTGCTGTCGGTCCTAAATCGGACCATGACACGAGTGTGACTGGCAAAGCTACTGATACTGCAGTTATGAAAGTACATTTTTCAGAAATGTACACTGGCCTGCAATGTGTATTGTCATACTTCTCTGTATTAGCATTGATTTTAAGTTACAGCCATTTCTTTTATTGCAATTTTCACAGGGAAATCGTGTACCAGCTGCTAATATGTTATCTGTCTCTGGGATGCTTGGGCAGCTGAACCTAATATTAGTATTTCACTGACCTTATAAATTTTACCTTTGGGTTTATTTGTGTTTTGGAATGGATTTTTTTTTCCCCCAATATTTAAACTCTAAATCTTGTTTGATGCTAGAGGACAAATAACCTCTAATGAAACTGATGGGACTGTCCCTTTCAATTACAAAGACAAAGGAATCAATGGGACTCATTTCACAAGTTGAATGAGGTTGGTATTATTTAACACTACAATGAGGAACAATAATTGATGATAAATTATCAGCAAAATCCTGTTGGATTATGCATTACTTTACTCATAGTGGTGTGAAGGATTAATTAAATTGTGTAGGAAGCTGCAAAACATGACATTTTCTCAACTCTGCCTCATCTGTCAAACCATACAAAGAACATGTAAAACATGCTTTTGCTTCTACTTCTTTGAGCAAAGAAAAATCAAATAATGCATTTTCTATTTTTCTGTGCATGCATTCAGGTGGACCATCAGCAGTCTTTAATTGTTCAGTAATGCAAAATAAAGGAGATATGCAATTAAGAGACAAGTAATAAGATAAATTTCAGATCCTGAAAAACAAAACCTACCATTATGTAAGGCAAGGAAACTTCAGTTAAACTACGTATCTTAATTTTTACTATACACAAAGATACGTGAAATTAGTTCATACTTCTTTTCAGGCACTGCAAGTAAGCACTAGTGCTCCTTTCTGCACTTAACACTGCAGTGCTTTGGCAAGAAAGAATTAATAAATGTCCATTCACATTAGTCTTGGGAAAAAAACTCTACAAATGGTGGATCCCAGCAGCATCTTTCAGCAGTAAACGCATTTCTTAAGGATCCATTTAATGCTCTCCTGTTTTATTCCCACTGTTAGACCCCTTGTGTGCTCTTCTAGCTCCTCCTGGTAATCCTTGCTCTATCAAGTGAACCCAGTTTCTTCGAGCGCTGGTTACGAAGGAGCAAAGAGAGCTCTGGGGCCCAGCCTGGTCTCCGGGAAGTGCTCACTGATAGCTTGGTCAGCAAGGACTGTTGTGCCAGGGGTCTGGAGTGATGCTCAGGTGAGCATTGCTGAATCTTTAGCCAGAGGCTAAATTTTTTTATTCCAATATCCTGCTCAGTTCTTGGAGGAAGGTTCCCTATTTCTGCCTCTGAGCTGCCTGTTCTATTTCCCTGGATATTTTCTTTGGCTGTACAAACTTCAGGGGCTGTAGAAAATCAGCCTCATTGCTGACTGCCTGTAGCAGGATGACCTCCCATACTCACCATGCAGCCTCTACAGCTATTTTGTGATGTCCTGGCTCTTTTATACCAGGAATAGGATAATGTTCCACAGATAACAACTCTCCTGCAATACAGCACAGCAGGTTTTTCTATTGAATCTGAGTCATGCTGACCAGCATAAGGAAATGCTCTGACCAATATGGGCCAATTTAAGTATTCATTTGGACAAATTACCTGATAACATTTTGTTCTATGAAATTAATCCCAGTGGGATTACCCAAAGTGTAAAACAAAACCCGTGCACTTTTTCACCTGGGCAAATATTTTCAAGGTTTGCTATGCCGAGAGACATTAATTTTCTCTTCCCACTAAGATAAAAATAGAAAGCTAAATGTGCAACCACGTGTTTCCAGGATAAAATTATGCCTTTAACTGACATTGTGAGGTATTTATAATGGTGGGAAATAGTATTTCAAGGTTTTCCGCAACCTGCTTTAAGGACTGTAGTTCCTTTTTTCTTTTAATATTCCTTATGTAGGGTGACAGTACAATGAGCTGTCAGTCACAATGAGCTCATGCACATCCTCCTGTCAGGATGAGTGTGGAGCACTGTGGAGATCTAATGGAGCAAGGGAACAAAAATCAGAAGGCAAAGTCACCCCTGTGTGACTTTGAAAAGTCACTTAGCCTTTTTAAACAGGAGCTGTCACAAGTGGACCTTTTTTCGTGTCCAGTAAAAGATGTGTGCATGTTAATCAACACTTCCACCTCTTCCACTTCTGCTTCAAGCTGAAATTCCCATCAGCTCCTAGCCCATGTTAACAACACCAGAATTTTAAACCCTTATTTAATTCTTATTTTAGAGAAGAATTTTCAACTCTCTTGTAGAGTAAGCTTTCAGAGGAATGCTTAAAAACTTCAGGACAATGCATTTTAAAGTCATCACCAGAAACCAGAAAACAAACTAGAATGCAAAATCTGAACTGTATTTTATTATTCAGGAGGTCTTTTTATTTAGGGCTATATTTTTGTGGACTAATTATAGTGAGTTGCATTTCTTTTGAATGACAAGCAAATGCATAATACAAAAATTGTAAAATTGTTTCATAAGAAACATAGAAAGAGCTTGGCTTCTGCATAATGTAAAATAATTTTTAAAACTCAGAAGTCTCTGAAAAGATAAATCAAATTCTATTATCTCACTTAAACAAGAATAAGCTTTAGAAAGGTTAATTGCACTGTTCTTTCTCCAGGCCATCTATCATCACACTGACAGAACATTTTCTTCAGTAGTGGGAACAATGATAGGGCACATCAGTGATGATATAAATTGAATAGTCACTTTTTATGCAGATGTGTGCACTTCCAAAAATAATGTATTGGGATTCCCAAGTTGTGACAACGTAGGAAGTTCTGATTAGAAAAAATGGTGAGAAAGGATTTGAAATGTTTAAGTATATTTCATTGTCATGAAATGCAGAACAAATTGTATTTAATAGCCGTCTTTTTAAATTATTTCTAATTAGTGAGGCATTTTGGCAGGTGTGCTTTTCCTTTCATCTTGAATTTTTACCTTAATTCTTTTGACAGATTAGTCTCATAAAGATTGCAAAAGAAAAGGCAAAGCACCTAGGTCATCTAATCTACAATTAACTCTGTTAATTTCCTGGAAGAATAAAAAGATTGACGTAAAATATTACACAGTACCTGCTTCAAGAGAATTACTGTTAAATCTAGGAGTAGTACTTCAAGACATATTTATTTTGCTGAAGGTATAACACTTTAAACCAAAGGTATTTTCTGATCATATATTAGCAGGTACAGTAAGGTGAGAAATCAAATCTATTACATGCCTTTAGCCTCTGAAAATTTAGTACAAGCAAGAGACATTTATCCTCTGATAATACAACTAAATGTGATCCAAAAAAAGATAAGTCAATTTTCTACAGGGAAATGTTCTTCATTGTTGACGAATTCTTCTATGATGTGCTTCAACTTCAGTCATTCTGTGTTTGTAGAATCAGTTAAATGTTGTAGTGCTGGAAGCGATAGGGAGAATGTCTATCCCAAATTCTGGATTACCACCATAATTTGGAATCCACAATTACGAGTGCAAACCAAACAGCATAGAAGGAAACCATAATCATGCTAAAACTAAATGATGGCTCTGCTTTTTCTGAGTATTAGCTGCCTCTTCTCCCACATCCTCGGAAAGTTACAGAGGTAAGGGCATGGTCAGGGGGCCGCCACACTAATTTTTCATCTGCACTTTTACCAAATGAATGCAAACCACCAGAGTCCTTCTGTTCATGCTGAAATAGCTGCAGGTATTTATCACACAAAGGCACATTCCCATTTAAGCATATTCTTAGACCGTTTGAGACTTTTCTAATTAAACCCAACACATTGAATCCTCCCAGTTTATTCCTTGGCACTGCCCAGAGCACTGATGTAACACCCCAAGTGGAAATCCACTATCACCAGAAGGTCCCCAAAAGCAGCAGTGGTTTAAGTTTACCTCGATTTCAGTGTGACATTTTGCCTAACATGCTATTTATGGCAATGAAATACTCAGGCATCAAAGCCATGAGTATTTGTGTGGCTAACTATATGTTGCAGAAAAGTTGCACAGTTTGTCAAAGACCAATCATTAGTTTTCAAGAGGTATCAAAAGGAAAACAGGATTCAGCTCTGTTTTCTGTTGAAGCAGCATCAAAAATCCCTCCTGCTTTTGGCAAACCAATTAAATCTACACTGAGTGCCTCTGAAAATCCTGTTTTACATGCTTTAGCCACAATTTAACAGTTTTGTTCAAACTCACCATTATTAGCACCTGGTGTTCAAGCGTGCTTGCAGGAGTGTTGCGTTAGACACTGTAACTTAGTTTTGTGCATGTGGGTTATTTGTGTGTGATGCTGGGTTTTTTGTCTTTCTAATCTTCCTGCTCTCTGTCAGAAGAAGGAAAGGACTCCAGTTTTTCACTGCCATGTCCTCATAAATTCTTTGTGAAAGTAGCATTATGGTGTAGCACTGAGGGCTTTGTCAGCCTCCAAGATCTCTTTTAAGTTGTCATCCTGTGGATATGGGAGATTGGATCTTCTAATAGGAGCAGCCAAGGCAGGCCATAAAACTTACCCTTTCCAATTATTTTCTTCATTAACCACAAACACTTTTGTCTCCACCATTTTCACACCCCAGCTCCATTTCTGTTTTCCTAAAGTATTACTTTTCTCAACTCATTTGCTTTTACACTATTCATCAATCCATTCCCTGTATTACCTTGCAAACCCAGTAAGAACCAAGCTCACCCAGAAGAAATTAATAGCATCTGTTGCGAGGTATTACTTGTCACAAGGGGGGAAAAAACACCAAACTGCCACCAATTCCTTATGCCATAACTTTGTTGGCTTACAAACACAGGGAAACACCTTTAGGAAACACCAGCTATGGGCAGATATTTGGCTGATAAACTAGGGAATGAAAGTAATCTAACTAGAAAAAAAGACACTGCAGATTTGTAAGTGTGTATTAATAAATGACAAGAATGCAGTCATAGATAAATAGAAGTATTGTTCGTATCTGAATTCTTCCCAGAGCTCCTCTAGATATTTTTTTTCCTCCTAGAAAATTGTATCAAGAAAAGGAAATGTAATTTGTTTGTGCAAACACATGTTGCACAGATTTATGCAAAAAAGCATAGATTTGTTTGATGCTTCTAATTTTTTTTTTTTTTCAGTATTCTTTTACATGCTTAGCCAGGACAGAGAAAGAATACCAAGCAAAACCAGCAAATATTTGAATATACAGCTGAAATTTGGACACTAAATGCCTAAAACTATTTTGTGGATGCAAGGAATTCATAAAGCAAAAAGAGGAGATGAGATGCAGATGTTGAAAAAAGGTGCAAATTTACCAGTCTCTCAAATCATCCCAACAATAATAAAAAAATCCTGTCTGAAGGTCAGGTAAAAACTATTTGCTGCTGCTTGTTCTTTTTTCATTTACTGGGCATTGCTGAATAGGGATTATGAATTCTGACCACAAATTTCAACACGCTTTTCTATTTTTCCTCCACCTCCATGTGACACATTTTTTTTATCAGTACTGGAACATATTCCAGTGAGCTTGAAGTACCCAACAGCTAGCAGGCAGGTTGAATAAATTGTTGCTGTGTGCCTAGGGGTCTACATTTCCCTGACTCCTTCTCTTTTTTTTTCCCCCAGTCCTCATTTCCCTGTCCTTCAGCTCTTGCAGAATTCCATTTTTAATATACCACGTGCAATGTGCACAAGACTCTGCAGGGGCAGGGCCTTCTTTGTAATCAGGTTTTGCCCTTCTAATAGCACACATCACAGGAGCAACAGTAATATTTTAATATTCTTAGCAAGGTATTGTACATGTACAAGATGTGGAGGTCGTGTGCTGCCTAATACTGTGTTCTTTTAATCTCACATTCACTTCAGTGGATGTGACATTAGAAAGCCAGGCAATTGTGCCTTGGCTTTGTTCTGGATTGTCCCTTTAATCATATCGTGCTTTATCATGAGTCTTTTTGCCAACAAATAGGAGTTGCCCCTCTGACCTTAAAGAATAATATTGTCCCTTCTCACTGCTGTAGTGACTTCTTTTTCCTACATGCCCAGAAGGATGGAGCTTAAGAACCTTATTCCTAGAAGATTATATTGACAGGCAGTAGCTATCTGCTTCATATGTTACAGTTCTGCTGGCTTATAACTGCATTATTTTTCTCTCTTGGTGAATATAATGTTGAGTTTGGGTTTCTCTTTGCTGTGGCATTATGCATTCACAACTTAAAAACATGTGGATATGGTCATTAAAACAATTTTCAGTTTATTCCTATTTATCACATGAGGACTTTCAGAATTTGTGTGGTGTGTCATGTATCTGTAACTGAGTAACTCTGGTAAAATCTTGGATTCTTAATCACTCAGAATCTCTACTCTAGTGTCGAGGTGTCCTGGCACTCAAATATTTTCAAGGTCAAAGACTTATTGTGCAGCATGGCTAAGTGCAGAGACTCAGAAGCTTTTGGTCATAAACTTTTGGTCTGTACTTGTTAGCTCTGGCAGCCCAAAGCCTGTGCAAGTGGCTTATGAAAGTTTAAGCGGGTTAGCTGGTGCTGATCTCCTTCCAGGCTCAATGTACCCGGTCTGGGGTTAGGAGGACACCTTCAAAGATGTTAAGGGAGTGTCATTCCTGATCCTCCAGTCTGTGTAAGATCACGGGGATGGTAGGACAAGCAGAGCTCAGAACTTGGCTGACGGAAGTGACTGACTGAAACCGAGGAACAGAAGTGAGCTGCGGCGTTTCCCATGGGTTGACATAGAAACAAAAGACATGACAATCATATGGCAAAGCATTGCTACTCTCACCTTTCTGTCCTCATGAACCTGGATAAGCTGCATGTCAAGCGGCTATGACCTGTTTTGCAGTACCCTTTCACAGTGAAACACAGGACTCCAGACTATGACATCTGTGAGCTGATTTGGTTTTAGTTAGCCAGAAGAGATGGATGAAGCTGATAGGAAATAAACAGATAAGCTTTCCAGTGGTAACATATCTTCTCTTATAAATACAATTCTTGGGCTTTTTCTTGTCCAAGGCTGACTAATGACTCCAAAAGGGCACTTCTGCTGTCTGTGGACAGATACGAAGCAGTTCACTACATCCCTGAGCTATGTGTTGTAATGTAATTTCTGAAGACCACAAAGATTAATTTCAGTCTTAGTTACATTTCATAATGAACTCTTAGAAAATGCAGTTTTGACATCCCTGACTTCTGTGATGTATCAATTCAAAACCTCATTTGTCTTGCCTGAGTTTATTGTAAGTGGTAATTTAAGAGAGATCATCTCTCTTTTATCAATTGTGCTTTTATCAGTTTACTGTTATCTTTACCAATTTATCTTCTGTATTCTGTAAGTTATGTTGAGAACAGAAATTTTCTTCTGCAAGAAAGCTATATCCACAGGTTATTTTCAAGACTTTTCTTTCATTTTCTGTACATTAGGTCATTGTACAGTAGACACTTTGTGAGTTCTCAGGGGTTTTTTTCGGGACTGACAGTATCAATCCACCTGAAGTTTCCACTTTTAATCCATTGAGGACTGTCTGTGGCAGATGTATGTGGTTTATCCTTCATCTTGCTTCTGGAGAGATATTTTTAATTATTTACTACGGAACCTACACAAAAATTTTGTTAAGGGGCATTTTTATTTAGGTATCTGCAAGTTTTGCTGTAAGAATTAGTCCACTTAAGTCTTGCATCTAAACATCTTCACGGATAAGGGTTACATTTTAAAACTCTTAATGAACAAGAACTTAAACATCAAAGTCATTGTTTAATATAATAGGAATGTGTTTTGTCAGTATATTGTTCATTGCAAAGCCCACTAAATAAGAATTAGGAATTGCTTTAGGAACAAGGAAGACTGTAACATATTCTCCTGTATTAAATTATTTGGAGGAGGAAGATATCAGTAACAAGAACCATGGATGAGGTTTCTGTTGAAAAAAATCATTTAGAAAAAAAATAGCAAATCGGATTGAAGTTTAAGTAAATAATACTGCTTTGAAAAGAAAATTGGTAAACAAAGACATCAGATGCATTATTGTAAATTACTTCAGTATTGACTGTAATAGTAGGTGGAACATATACAAGATTTCAGAAGGATGAGCTAGTGAAATAATCCTTAAAATTATATTCGGAAGACTGCATCTTCTTTCCTTAGCCTGCACACCGATGAAAAAAAAAGCATTGTAGGACTGTCAGACTTAAAGTAAGAGAAAACTTCTTCAGCAGTTTTAATAATCCCTTTTATAATTTTGCAGCTGTCTATGATTCTTGTAGAATACAGAAAATTAATTAACTCTAGCAAGTATTTATTATGAAACATTGAGTTATAAATTTCGTCACACAAGCTTTAACTGCTTGAGATTCTTTTTTGAATCTTTCTAAAATAGGTAGAGATTAGCTAAAGTCAGAGAAAACTACTTCAGCAGTTTTAATAATCCCTTTTATAATTTTGCAGCTGTCTATGATTCTTGTAGAATACAGAAAATTAATTAACTCTAGCAAGTATTTATTATGAAACATTGAGTTATAAATTTCGTCACACAAGCTTTAACTGCTTGAGATTCTTTTTTGAATCTTTCTAAAATAGGTAGAGATTAGATTAACCTCTCACAGTCTATATTAAAAGAAAACTGGAACAATCTAAGACTTTAAAATAAATTCTCATTTTTGTACAAGACTAAAGTTTGTCAAAGCAGGTTCATGGTCTTTTTGCTTGAGGAAAGACATACTATATTTTAGGACTTTAATCTTAATGCTTCAGCATGAGTTGGGATTTTAATTGCATGTATATTTTCTAGAATTTATAGTTTCTGAGCAAAGCTGTGCTTTTCTTCTTCCCCAGTCATCTTATTTAAAGGCCTTTCTGAGACACTGACATTGTTTTTGTCAAAGATTTGGACTAAATTCTATATGAGACAAAGGAAAAACTTCCATCGACGTCCACATGGCAAAATTATCTCTAAGCGTGAAATATTGTTTAAGGATATTTTTGAGCCTGTCAGCTACATAATTAGTTCACATGTGTGGAGCTTCTCAGCTTAGCACCATCTTTATTGTAGATCCTCTCTTTCAAAATGTTTGTGTAACACTTTTTAAGCAAGAGAAGATCAGTTGAAGCTAAACAGAATTTCATTTGACAGAAAAATATCTTGAACCTTGCTCCATAGTAAAAGAAGTTTTATGTATTTTACTTTGGATAATTATCTTGGAAATCCAATTTTTATTATTGTATAACTTTCATTTTCATATATTTAGAGATAATGAGGGAGGGTGAGGAAATAAATTTGGAATAGTATCCACATTTAAGATGCTTGGATTGGTTTTGACATTGCATGAGGTAGAAACAACTTACAATATTCTCTGCGAGCATTTTGTGATAATTTAGTCCTACTGCCTCATTTTAAAAAAATTCATTGGTGCTTTATTTTTTTGTCTGAGAACCACAAGATATCCTCAAATCTGCACTGCAGATCTCTGACATCTGGTTTTGGTTTCGTGTTTACGGGGCTGGGAGCAGCCCCCATGGCTAATGGGAGACTTGCTGCTGTGTTCCTGTTCTCCAGGAGGTGGATGACCCAAACTCCATTCCGTGGCTGGAGCAAAAATGAATAGTCCAATGTGATGTTATTCAGCGTAGATGGCATTCTAATAAAATTAAAATGGGAGCATAAACTACTATTAATCACTATTAGCTGCAGCAGCATACCTTGTTCAATACATACTGAGCACTAAAACCTGGAACTAATGAGAATAATGATATGTTTTATCATTCCTAACTGGAAATTATTCTATTCCATACTAAAGTCAATATTGGAAAATCAGGAATAAAAATCAATTCAATGTATTGGATTCATTTTTTTAAAAAAAATAACAAACAAGCAAACTATGTGCACATTTCTCAGAACAAAAGGTACAGTGAAGTCATAGGGATGAAAAACTTTATTAGACTTCCATTGAAACTTTTGGACTGACATTTTGTGCAATACACAGTAAAGCTATTTTAAAGGCTGTAATAAATTAAATGTAGTCTTGCTCCTGTCTAGTGAGTAGTGTACACATACCTGTGCATTCTGCTTTATCTGCCAAGAGCCATGACAAAGCAGGTAAGTTATGGTTTGAGCGAATAATATTGCTCTTGAAAACTTCTTGGTAAACAAAGCTACAAACATTATATAGACTGTAGTAAATTACTTTAGTTTTATATTTGGCTTAATTATAGATTGTTATAGCCATGCAGACTGTTTCAGAAAAAAATTTTGATATAAAATGTCTAGAAGAATTTTGTTTGAAAGAATTCCTGTAAAAAGAACACTAAATAATAATTTTTTGCTTGTGGATTTCAGGCACATTAAAAGCCCTAAAATAAGAAGGTTTTGAGCAGGTATTTCAATTCAGGTATTTCACCTATAAAGAGAAAAGAATATTATTGCAGCTTTAATGTTTTTAACTTCTGTAAATTAAAAAGGGAGGTTCAGGCAGGAGTGGTGAGCACACTGCAACTGATCAGTATATTTTAGGTTTCTTGGCTCTCAAACTTCACATTTTCTTTTTTTTTTTTTTTGTCAGAGACCATTTGGAGTAGTTTATCAGCTTCACAGCTTGAGAAAAGTTCCTGACAAAAATCTGACCAAAAATAAGTCTTCTTTTTCTACTGAATTTTTTTCCTCTTTTGATTTTCACTTTGAATTAGAGCATTACAACTCTTTTCATTCTTCATTAATCCTTCTTACCATTTTATTTTCAAATTCTGCCTTACGATTTTCCTGTCTACAGTTCTCTTCTGTGTGCTTGAGAGAATAAAATGTTCTCATGATCTTTTTTTATGAGGAGCTGGAGAAATTCTTAAGATTCAAAGAAGAATAAAAGAAAATACGGATGTTCTGCTGCCAAAACCAGAAGTCTTGCATGGAGTATTATTTCAAGAAAAAAACTGGGAGGATGGTTTTGAAGGAACCTTGTGCTGGCACTGAAACACAGGGCTCCTGAAATTATTCAGATGTACTCTAGAAAATATTAAAACTGTTAACTCTCCCTTTCAAGAAGACTGAAAAGTTCTGAAATTACTGGAAAATGTTGGCTATTTCCAAGTTCATATGTTCCTATTTGACAAGCCATACCACTTGGCTATGTATAAATTAGACTTCTAATGAGTTGTGGTTTGCCAATGAAATTGAAATACGTGCTGCAATTGTAAAATGCTGACGCAGAGCTTCACAAGTTAATACAAAGCCAAATATCGAATTCATCGGTGTCTGGTGGTTCAGGTTCAGAAGCACATGCTTCTATCCTAGAGCAAATTTTATCCAAAGACCTTAATACTTTTGCAAGTACTAATTAATCGATTCTTCCGTGTTGCAGAAATAAAAAATATTCCTGTACACCAAAGGAGTATTTACAGGTCTGCTGAATCCTTACTTTTGGAATTTGAGGTACCAGAGCCAAGTCAGTATTTGATAGCAAAGGATTTAGAAAGTATGCCTGAAGCCCTTCACATTTCTGTATCGTAGTCTGAAAAAATGTTTAATTTTGAGTAATAATCTTCATAATGCCTACAGTCCCCTGTCATAGCCTTCATTTAAAATGGCTGCATACTTTGGATCCAAATGTTCTTAAATTTAATTATTTAAAACCTATACAAATGAAAATTGTTATTTCTTCCTGTTAAAATTCTGTTGTTTAAAATGAATCTGCCTCTTTTGGTGTCACTTATAATTACTAGTATTGGCTTTAGCAACAGCTGATACAGTGACATCTACAATCTAAATTAAACAAAACATAAAAAGCGGTTTCAAAAATCAGTTTTCAGAACCGATCTTTTTCCAAGCTTTCTTTGACATTATCTTTTAAAAGCCAATATGATGAGTTGGAGTTAGTCACAAAATAAAGTTCAGACATCTTCCAGTAGCTGCAAATTTATTAGATTGTTTCATTGCTCTGTTAAGTACTTTGGTTATAACTCCTGTTGAGTTCCAGAAATACTGAGTTCCATTTTCCTACTTCAGCCGGGTGTTTTGTTTGTTTGGGGTTTTCTTTTATGCCATTTTCTAAACTGTGACAGCAAGTTACAGTTCCTACTTTCTGGTTTAGGTAGCCTTGTATTGCATAATGGGCACAGTGAGCATGGTAGTCATGAAGCAGTTACACACATTTCAGATTCATGAATTTAAAATATATCTAATTCAAAACAAATCAAGCAGCATTATCGGTTACAAATATCAAGTTACTCTGGGGATTTCTGTGTGTACACTGCCCAGTTTTGCTGTGTGCTGGCACTTTAGAGTCAGTAAATGGACCTCACAGAGTGAAACTGCCAACATATGTTGTAAGCAGAGAATTATGTCATGTAGTGTTAGGGCTAATAGGCTAAATTACAGATAACTGGGAATGGATCCACAGGTGGCCTTGCAATTTCTTCAATTTCTACAGAGTGTGGCAGCTAGTTAGACGAGAAGATATCACCTTACAAAACAAGATGTTAGGTATTTGTTTCAATTTTTTCTCCATCTATTTCCTTGCTATAAAAAATTAGTAAAAATATCCTAGTATATATTGCATTTATTTATATATAAAGATGTACTACATTCCAAGAAAATGACCTGAAAGAGAGGAAAAGAGCAAATTGTTAAAGAATCCCTGCAAAGATAGTGTGAGGAGGATGGGTTTGTTAATTCAATTGAGGACAAATCTTTATGTAAAAAAATCCTCCAAATGTGTAGTCTGATAAACCAATGAACTTCATGTTAACCTAATAAATTATTTAGATAAACTGAATTGGCATATATGAAGTCCTGCCACGTGACTTGCCCTAGCTGTCCAGCTAAGTGTGTGCTGTGTGAAGAAATGTAGAGGATGGAGAGAAGGAGAAAATGAGGAAAAAAGGATGAGGGAATGAAAATAATGATGAGCAAAGGGAAGAGCTCTGTGCTGTTCTTACGGGGTTTTCTCTCCCCTCTTTCCTTCTTTCCAGATGTCATAGTGATGTGGGATTGAAATCTGCCCTGAGGTTTGTGAACCAAATGCTTTTAATTTCTGTGGAGTTTGTTTGCATTAGAGTTGACTGTGGCTTCTCTTTGGGTGATTTTATTTTTTAAAACTCAAATTCATGAAGTCCCATTGCACAGCAGAACCTAATCATAGGTCTTAGAATATGGTGGGGGGAAAACACTACTTTTAGAGGCAGTTGTTCATTCCAAAGTCAGTGGAAATGTTAAAGGTGTCCTAGTACAGTGAGGCTGAGACTCATTTATGCAATGGACATTGAGTGTATATAAAGTCTGAAACTACCAAAAAACTTTTGACCCAGCCCTCTGGGCTTGTATTAGACATTTTGAGCCAAATTGCAGCAATCCACAGCGGAGAGAAAGAAATGTGGAGTGGGAGTCAGCCAGGAATGCTTTCACCTACTTCAAGGGCCCCACAAAAAATCATATTCAGGCAGTTTCCAGTATGAGCATCCATCCCCTGCCAGTGTGTCAGGCTGGAGCCTGCACAGGTGCCCAGCCTTCCCAAGGACTGCCACTCACCCTTTGCACTCACTCACCTCCTTCGTGGCACTTTTGGTCTTTATTTTTGCTAATGTTTCAGTTTGAGAAGACAAGAGGGAGGCACGGGCAGGCTGTCATACTGCAGGCTTTACAGGCTTCATTTTTTACAGATTACAGATTCCCTATTCACCGCAGTGAAAATGCACTACATGCAAGCCCAGTAGGTTTCAGAGGTTAATTTTTACTCTTTGCAAAAACTTTCCATGTTACACAGGCAAATATACTTTGATTTTATGCTAATCCTTAACAGCAATATGGTTTTTATACTTCAAAATTAGTCTTTTATCTAAAAAGCTATCAATATTTCTGTGACTGCTAATATTTTTAAAATATGATTAAACTTTCTTTCAGTGTTTTGGTTTTGGCTTTGTTTTTTTTAGTGGAGGATTTTACAGGCTCTTTAAAATTTTAAACTATTGTCTTAGCTGTCATGTTTGAGAAAGTAGTGTTAAAAGCTTTCCGCTTTAAAATAACTCTGAATGCACCTAGGGTAGCTGTCAACAGAGCAGAGATCTGTGAAATGGATCAGACAACTGGTCCCCATGTAAGAAATGAATGTGTTAACTTAGCTAACATGGAAAACAAAAAAATAGGGACAAAGAAAAAGGAAGAGGAGAGGAATAGACTAGACTGACTAATTAGATTTTTTTTTTTTTCCTGTGGGAGGCAACACCTGAAGTTGGTGAAACCATTTTAACGCATTCAGGTTGTATTTGTTTGAATAAATGGAGATTTATACTGTTAATTCTGAAAGGTGATAATCATCACTCCAATCTAATGAGAAAGTATAATAATTACTCTCTCATCTGCCCTTAATAAAGTTAGGTTCTTTTTATTTTGTTTCGATTGTTACAACTTATTTTTGTGTTATACATAATACATCCATCTTATCTGTAAAAAATTTTGTTACATAGCCCTGCCTCTCAGAAATTCATCTTTTCTTTATCATGATTTATTATGTTTAATCTTGGTACTAGAGAGGAGAATTTGGTAATTACAGTCACAGTTTTTGTTAAAGCCACATCTTACACTTTAATGTACAATTTTTTATTCCCGTAACAAACTTCTACCAGTAACTTAACGGTACACTTGCATTTTATGGGTATTTCAATTTTTTTGGAAGGAAAATTATTCAGGATTAGATGTCTCCAAATTTTGGTTTTTTAATCTTTAAAATGGTCACTTTGTTGTTTCCAGTTGGTCCTTGGTTATTTAACATATTTTCAATGCTTTTTTCCAGAAAAATGTTTCTCTTTATGACAGATAAAAACAATATCAGTAATCCAAATGTTAAGCAAGCCTTACAGTGCCTTATCAAAAAAAAAAAAAAAAAATCAATATTGGAAGCAACTACTAAGAACTATGAGGAAAGTATTGATTTTATTACTGAGGTTATTAATTTCAAGTAGCTCATATACTTAGGAATGTTTATTTTCCTGTGTCTAAGTTATTATGACATTGCTCTAAACTCCAATATATTATGATGGTGATTTTCTAGTTTAGAAAGCATGGAACTCATTAAAAACACACACTTTTGGTTTTGGGCTGATTTCCATTAACACGTCTGTGTACAGTAGGACAACATGAAACATAAAGTAAAATGTTGCCCTGAATCAGCTAAGAATGTATTTTTTAGTTTGAAATATAAACAAAAGGCACAGTGGCCTGTGTTCCTACTATTGCTGTATCCCAACCCATAGAAAAACATATTGGATGTGTTTGTGTTTTATTTCACTTGAATGTAGAGTTTGCATGAGGTTTTAAATGGTAATTTTACCCCATGCTCGTTATGACATATCAGTTAATGGTGACGCTTTTATTTCTGTACATCTATTAAAGATATGACATTTTTAATCCATCAGCTCAGGGCTTAAATTAGAGTTTGAGGTAAATGTTTTCATTTAGCTTATTGATTCTGTTCCAATTTAGGAGATTACCCCATAGCTCTAATTCACCCAAAGAATCTCACTGGGGAGATTTTCAAAGGCACAAATAGAAGTCAGACCACTAACTTCCACTGACTGCTGAAAATTGTATTACTGCCTTCTCTCTGGGTACAGAGAAACCCAGTTCCCATTGTTCTCTTAATAGGAAAGAGCCTCCATCTTTCTCAAGTAGGCTTTGAAAACGTTGATCAAAGCAGAGGAGGCCAGATGCTCACAGTTTGCTATAGATCCACTACAGTCAGTGAATTGTTTGCACCATTTCGGACACAAGCCATGTCATTGCTAAAATTATTATACGTTACTTAGTCTCCTAATAACAAGATTCAGCACTGGAGAATTAAGTTTTCCCTGACAAAATGGAAAACTGAAAAAGTTAAAAAAAAGCCCCTGATTCATTAACACCAATGCAACTGCCTGATAAAGTTGACCTTCAACAGAAATTTTTTCTTATTAGGCTGTGAGACATTGACCTTGATTCCTATTCTGAAGGTCAGTATGGAAACACTGCAGAGGAAATGTCCTCACACGCTTGGATGAAGATATTGTAAAGTCTTCACTGCATTGCAGTTTGGGTTGGCAGGACCAGAAAAAGTGTAACCAGACTCTTGTACATGCTTTTAGGCATTTTGTCATAATTCCTCTTCTCTGCCCATCTGCCAAGATAGTTTCCCATGCTTCTGGTGCCACCCACCCTAGGAAAAATTAGCTGATTTTGTATTCCCACATCACGCCCTCTTCAGCAAGCATGTGTAGAAAGCAATTTCTTTTCTAAAATGAACAGGGTGAATACCAGGAATATTTCCATCTTCTGGGATAAACTTCATGGAGGTTTATGCACTTGGCAGGCTGGCTCCAGCTTCTAGGTTTTTGAGCTGAACTGTAGCACAGGGCCAGTTTAAAAAATACTTGTTTATCTCATGTTATGTACTCAAAATCATCTGCTGAGACAATGCCACACTCGCCTGGGTTTCTCATCATCAGTTACTCACTCTTGTTGGCACAGTTCTCAGCTCAACTACCTTTTCCTTTGCACCTCTTCCAGGCAGTTCCTCACGGCCAAACAGGGCATGGTTAACTGGAGGTACAGATAGAAGGAGATGAGAAGTGATAAGCTGGAAAAAAAGGGAGTAGTACACTGAGATGGAGTACGGAGAGAGTCAGAGCTCAGTGGAAAGGAAAATAAGACTTCAGTAAAGACCCATTAGAAAAAAGGAAAGACGTTTTAGAAGCATAAATAAGAAGAAAAAATGCAATAACCTGTGTATTTGATCTCGCAGTAATAAAATGTCCAGGTCTTCTCTGAATGTTTCCCTGAAACCCACTAAGATTATATTTTAAATGTGTGAGAAAAAGTAAATATAGAAATGCAAATCAGGCCTGACAGATTAGCCTAACAATCAGTTTTTTTGAAAACCAGAAGGCCGACAACAGTTTAGCAGTTTATTTTGAGAGCTGAGTAGGATGGCACATTTTTACATTAAACAATATTCACTTTAGTTTCTTGTGTTTATTTTTGTCTGAACATATCCTTATAATTCTCCACCACTCAGTAAACAGTCCTGCATTTGCCTGAATTAATAGGATAAATAGTGCCAGTTTGTTAGAAGAGATAATGATAAATGACTTGAATACATTAAATGTGTTTGGGATATATTTAATCCATAAGTTTGATGTTAAAATCGCCAACATTATCTTATAAAATTTTACTATCAACATGATTGGGAAGCATTCTTGCGGTAGTCTCATACAGCTTCTCGTTTATGCTGACATAAAACACTGGCTGTGTTGAAGTATCAGCTCACAGAGAACTGTGAAGAACTGTTAGTTGTGCAGTCACACATAAAAATGCTAAATAATCATTAGAAGAAGGCACGCTCTGGCTGCTGGTGTGGGATCACAGCAGTAGGAGACAGAGAGTCTTTAAAAGCCTGAAGTGCTGTGGTTGAGGGTCCTGAGAACACTTGAGATGCGCTCACGGGTTTTGCTGATTTAGTGCCAGGGCTAAGAAGGCATATTGAGATGTGATGCTTTCATGAAAGCCGTGCTTCCTTCACTGATGGTGTATTGGGATCCAGAGTCTGCTGGTACTTTCTGCTTTTAAAGAAGAATTAGTTCTCTTGTTCAAAAGCAATTTGTGCTGTAGGGGGAGGTGGTGCAAGAAGGAGACTTGCTAGGCTGTAGTAGCATCAGCATCACTCAGGTACCCTGGGTCAGCTGGAGTTGGAGTGCCCTGCTCTTCTGGTCCTTAGCTTTTTGGCTATTTCACTTTATTTTTTTTTAATTTTTTCCCAGTAGTGACTGTAAATGCATAAACTCTCCTGGTATGAAGGACAAGGTGCCACCTCCAGCTTGAACAGCAGCCTTTAAGAGATGTTCTCTCATTAGGCTTTATCCAGTTACAATGTCTGACTTGTCTAGCTTGTTTAGGAAGGATGATTCCTTTGCCCAAGAGCAAGCTTAGAGATATCTCGTAGGAACTCACTCTGCATTTTTAACAAGAAAAAAATACGTTCTTTATTACGTGTTCCTAGATCAGTTTGCCTTTTTTTTTTTTTTTTGAATTTACTTCCTGAAGGGCTTAAGTCATCTTTTACAAACAAAGAGAAAAAATAATGTGTTATGAAATAAGAAGAAAACCAAAATCTTAATTCTTGCTTTTCTCCTACTAGCTAGGCCTGTAATGGGGAATTTCTTGTAAAAGTCATAGTAGCTCCTGACTTAACTTTACAGGCTTTCTCTAGTGCCTACTCTTCTGCAGCCACATGGAAAAAATAAATCTAGGAAAATTGAAGTTTCTGAAAAAAAATAAAAATCAAAATCTGTGTTGCCTTGAAGGCGTGAGAATAGATGGCAAATTGATAAGGTACATGGGTAAGAAAAAGATACGTTTTCCCTCAAAAAAACAGATAATCTCTTGTCCTGGGGTGATGTTATGAAGCCGCTTTATTCCTTAACTGTCCGGTCAACGCCCAAGGATGCTGTGCCTTTACGATGGACCCGGGGGCGGGGCCGGAGCCACGGACCCGAGGGGGCGTTGAACGGCTCAGCCCAAGGGCTCCAGGGGCTCAGCGGGACTCGGAAGGGAGTGCGCTGGGAGCACTGTGCTGCTTTTCTGGGTCTCCTTTGTGTTCCAGCTAGCTGGGAAAAGGTTCTGTTGGGTTTTTTTTGGTTTTTTTCCCCTTCCTTCCCCTTGCCTCACTGCCTCCCTTCCCTCCTCGCTGGTTCAGGGAGCCTGTGGGGATGGCCCCGGTGGGCGCGCGGGGTGGCCCCGGCTGGTCCGAGCCCGCATGTCTGTTCCCTCTCTGGGAATCTGTTGTATTTTGAGTTTGGTTTTTCTTTTTAATTCTGTTCTACCCTGTTTTGTTCATGTGTTAATAATCCTGTTCTACCCTGTTTTTTTTGTGTGTTAATAAACAGTTTGGTTTCTTTTTCCCACTTTCACTTCTTGTGACCCACTTGTCTTATTGGTGGAGGAAAAGGGGAGGCCTTTTCCTCCTGAGGTTTTGTCTCCAAAACAGAGACATAAGGGGAACGTGAAAGTGGGAAAAAACCCCAACATTTTGGTTTGAAGCACTTCATATTGAGGTATAGCAGTAAGACCATGCTGTTTGATTTAATAATTCTTCTGTGGAACCTAATCATAAGTACATATCCACAGCTATGGGCAGTCGGGTCCCTGGCTTACACTTTTTATAAGTCAGGAATAAGAATCAGGACTGCCATTTTGATATGCCTGGTGCTAGTGATCTCTAGAAGTTTGGCTGACATGATGGAAACCGTTGAGAAGGTGTATGTCATGTTGTTCTTCCATTCTGGCCTTGGTAGTTTCCTTTTGGAATGTATTAGTAATTACACCCAGTTTGTTAGGGGAAAAGCAGGGGATGATAATTCCCAGCCCATCATCTCCTTCTTCCCCTTCAAATCTGGCACGTCGCCTTTTGAAAGTGTCCAGTTTTCCCTGGATATTTAAGATACCATTTTCTTATTATGTTATCTAGCAGGGTTTCTCTATATGGTCTCCAGCTTGTCTAAAATAAGGGCTGAGATTTCCAGAGGGGTTGCCCAGACACCTGCCCCAGTTATAGAAAATCCTAAGTGGTGTGGGGTATGGGAGGACATAGGCCAGACCCTGAAGCAGTTTTCTGATCCAGTAGCCTGGAAATTCCCCCCTGAACAAATTCAGAATCCAGCTGAGGTGGGGAAGTATCTGAAGGAAAACTGCAATAACAGTGTGGATGAAAAGAAAAAGCTCATTGCCATGTGCTGGGTCCTGGCTAATGCTTACCACACGCTGCTAGATACTGTAGGGCAGAAGATACAGCCAGAGGAGCAGGAGAATAAGCCAGCAGACACCCCAATCACTCCAGCTGCAACTAAAGAAGATGGGGAGCCTAAACCAATAACAATTGCCCCTGTCCAGAGAAAGAAACACAAAGCCAAATCCATTCGCCCAGTGGATAATGAAGGGCAGCCAGGACCTTCACAGCCAGCAGAGGAATTGGAACCCAAAATCATTACTGAGTCCCCGTCCATAGAGAGCCTTCATAACCTGAGGAAAGATTACACCCAACGGCCTGATGAAACTATATTAAGATGGTCTGAATCTGGGATGCTGCAGGCAATGGTACAATTCTGGATGGCACTGAAGGGAGGCATTTGGGATCCCTGTCACGTGATTGAAATATTGACCAAGGGATGACAAGGGATCCTGAAGCGCTCAGTCTCTGGACATGGCTCTTAAAAAGTGTGAAGGAAAGATACCTGTGCTGGGAAGATCTCCAGCTGCAGCTAAACCCCTGGAACACCATGGAACAAGGGATTCAATGCCTGAGAGAACTGGCAGTGATAGAGATCATATTCTCAGATGACCAAGCAATTAGGAGCCCTGACATGGTAAAATGTACACCGGTGATGTGGCTGAAACTTGCTGAACACGCGCCACCAGAATACGCCCCTGCTTTAGCAATGATGACGTGGAATGAGGGGAATGAGACAGAATGGACAAAACTCATCAGAAACTCAAGAAGGAGCTGAAAGAGTGCCTTCTCCAAATCACATCAGTGCAGACTGGAGGCCCTGTTACCAGAAGCAGACGTCCCACGGCTAGGGAGAGAGGGTACACCCCAAGAGCTGAACTGTGGTTCTTCCTGTGTGACAGTGGGGAAGACATGAGGAGTCGCATCAGTGCAGACCAGAGACCCTGTTACCAGAAGCAGACATCCCACGGCTAGGGAGAGAGGGTACACCCCACGAGCTGAGCTGTGGTTCTTCCTGTGTGACAGTGGGGAAGACATGAGAAGGTGGGATGGAAAACCAACTTCTGTCCTGGGAGCACAGGTGCGTGAATTGAAGGATGGTAATGCTGAGAGAGGGAGCTCCACCAGAAGGGAAGTAGCTAGAGCTTCAAATCATAACCAGGACTAGAGGGGCCCTGCCTCTAGCCAGGTAGAGGCCAGGAAAAATTGCGTCTTTTGGACAGTGTGGGTTTGATGGCCTGGCACATCAGAACCACAGAAACATGAAGCCTTGGTTGACCCGGACATGCAGTTCATCTTGATTTCATCAAGACACGTGGGGGCAGGACCAGTTTCTGTTTCTGGAGTGACAGGGGGATCGCAGCAGTTGACACTGCTTGAAGCCGACATGAGCCTAACTGGACAAGAATGGAAGAAACATCCTATTGTGACTGGCCCAGAGGCCCCGTGTATTCTGGGCATAGACTTCCTCCATAGAAGGTATTTCAAAGACCCGAAAGGACTCAGGTGGGCCTTCGGAATAGCTGCTGTGGAGACAGAGGGCATTAGGCAATTGAACACCTTGCCTGGGCTGACCAAAAATCCTTCTGCAGTCGGGCTCCTGAAGGTGAAAGAGCGAGTGCCAATTGCCACCTCAACAGTGCATCGCCCGCAGTACCTGACAAATAGAGATGCTGTGATCCACATGATCATTCGTGAGCTGGAGAGCTAAGGGGTGGTCATCAAGGCCCACTCACCCCTCAACAGCCCCATCTGGTCTGTAGGCAAGTCTGAAGGGGAATGGAGATTGACAGTGGACTACAGTGGCTTGAATGAAGTGACTCCACCATTGAGCGCTGCTGTGCCGGACATGTTGGAACTCCAGTACAAGCTGGAGTCCAAAGCAGCAAAGTGGTACGCCACTATTGACATTGCTAACGCCTTTTTCTCCATCCCTCTGGCAGCAGAGTGCAGGCCTCAGTTTGCCTTCACCTGGAGGGGTGTGCAGTACCCCTGGAACCGACTGCCCCAGGGGTGGAAGCACAGTCCCACCATTTGTCATGGACTAATCCAGACTGCACTAGAAAAGGGTGAGGCTCCAGAACATCTGCAGTACATTGATGACATCATTGTGTGGGGGAACATGGCATCAGAGGTATTTGGGAAAGGAGAGAAGATCATCCAGATTCTCCTGAAAGCTGGCTTTGCCATCAAGAACAAAGCCAAGGGACCTGCCTGAGAGATCCAGTTCCTGGGGGTGAAGTGGCAAGACAGACGATGTCAGATTCCCACTGAGGTCATCAGTAAAATCATCACGATATCTCCACTGACCAACAAAAAAGAAACACAAGCTTTCCTAGGTGCCATAGGCTTCTGGAGGATGCACATTCCTGAATATAGTCAAATTGTGAGTCCTCTCTATCTGGTTACCCATAAGAAAAACGATTTCTACTGAGCCCTGAACAGCAGCAAGCCTTCACCCAGATCAAACAGGAAATCACTCATGTGGTAGCCCTTGGCCCAGTCAGGACAGGACCAGAGGTGAAGAACGTGCTCTACTCTGCAGCCGGGAACAATGGTCTGTCCTGGAGCCTCTGGCAGAAGGTGCCTGGTGAGACTCGAGGTCGACCACTGGGATTCTGGAGCCGAAGCTACAGAGGGTCTGAAGCCAACTACCCTCCCACAGAGAAGGAAATCTTGGCCGCCTATGAAGGAATCCAAACAGCCTCAGAGGTCATTGGCAGTGAAGCACAACTCCTCCTGGCACCCCAACTACCGGTGCTGGGGTGGATGTTCAAAGCAAAGGTTCCCTCTACCACTGCCACCAATGCCACATGGAGCAAGTGGATTGCCCTCATAACACAACACACCTGTATTGGAAGCCCGAATTGCCCTGGGATCTTAGAAATAATCACTAATTGGCCTGAAGGTGGAAGCTTTGGTCTCACTGATGAAGAGGAACAAGAACAAGTGACACGCGCTGAGGAAGCTCCACCGTACAACCAACTGCCATCAGAAGAAACACGCTATGCTCTTTTCACCGATGGTTCTTGTCACATCGTAGGGATGAAACGAAAGTGGAAAGCAGCCGTATGGAACCCCATACGACAGGTCACAGCAGCTACTGAAGGAGAAGGTGGATCAAGCCAACTTGCTGAACTCAAACGCATCCGGTTGGCTCTAGACATTGCTGAGAGAGAGAAGTGGCCAAAGCTCTACACCGATTTGTAGATGGTAGGCAATGCTCTGTGGGGGTGGCTGGAAGGGTGGAAAAAGGCCAACTGGCAGCGTAAGGGAAAACCAATCTGGGCTGCTGAGGAGTGGAAAGACATTGCCACTCGGGTAGAGAAGCTATCCGTGAAGGTCCATCATGTAGATGCTCACGTCCCCAAGAGTCGGGCTGATGAGGAACACTGAAACAACAAACAGGTTGATCAGGCTGTGAAGATAGAGGTGTCCCAGATAGATTTGGATTGGCAGCACAAGGGAGAGTTGTTTCTAGCTCGATGGGCCCATGATGCCTTAGGCCATCAGGGCAGAGATGCCACCTATAAGTGGGCACGAGATTGAGGGGTGGATCTAACCATGGACAGTATCTCCCAGGTGATCCATGATTGTGAGACATGCGCTGCGATCAAGCAGGCCAAGCGGGTGAAGCCCCTGTGG
>NW_008237447.1:5567835-5575044 GCF_000691975.1 Corvus brachyrhynchos
TCCTTTGGAGGCATGGCACCCCTGAGAGAATTGAATCTGACAATGGGACTCATTTCAAGAACACCTGGGCTAGAGAACATGGCACTGAGTGGGTGTACCACGTCCCTTGCCATGCACCAGCTGCAGGCAAAGTGGAACAAACATATGCCCTCAGAGAAGTGATGACTTTTAAGACTCGGTCGTGCTGGACCATGAAGTCTTTAGAGGAGAGGTAATGTTAGTTTATATGATTATACAGTGCTGAGTGCACTGTTGCTGTTCTATAATTAAACAGAAAAAAATAACGGGTATGTTAGAATGGTGAATTTGGCAAGTTATTTCAATTTTATGCATTTGAAAGGTTAAAAAACCCAGTCAGATTCAGGATCTTTGTTCCATTAATATATTAATTAGATCTGTATTACAATCAGAACCACAAAAAATTTCGCCAAGCTGATCTGGGAACTTGAGTGTTTCCCCAAGACTGCAGGGGTACAATGGTGTGTGGGTCTGTTCCACACACACACTGCTGAATTATGTGTGTGTGTCCTTCACTTCACAGCACTACAGTGTTTTCATGGCAAACATTTCTGCATCTGAGTTGATCTCCCTGGAGTTTTTAGAGTTATAAAGCTTGTAAAATAAAACTTGGGTAATGTTTAGCTTTAATGAGTTCTGTGACTGTTGTCCTGTCATGCCCCAAAGTCTCTGTATGGCTGCCTTGCAGAGGCTCCCTGAGGGCGCCCGGATTGAGTTTTTCTTTTAAAAGGGGAGGCTGTTGCAGAAGTGCATCAAAGGCAGTGTAAGAACTGTATGTGGCAGCTATTTAAGTAGAGCTCATACTGCAGAAATAGAGACCTGCTTTGTTTTGCAAATTTGATAAAGATGCCTTAGAATCAAGGACTCGAAAGGGCAGCTCATTACCCTGCATGATAAGAAGGGGAGGGAGCAAGAGCTGCCCTTACTCACAGGTTGAGGCAGTCCTTGTGTGACTTTGAGGAGAGGATGACTCATGAGCCCATGGCATGGTGCCTAGCCAGGGTCTTCCTTGTCAGTCTGTCCTCCTTAGCCCTAAACCAGCACCTGACTTCTGTGGCAAAAAAAGCTTTCCCAGGTCATCAGTTTCCAACACAGTCAGTGGTAGGTTCTTCAGAAGCGACAGAGACGTCCCTGTGCAAGGAAGTGGCTTTGGCTTTGAGGAGTGGAGAAGAACCTCTGTGCATAAGAGGAACTGATGTTCAAAGGATAGCTGCTCTTCCAGGGAGAGAGGCTGTAGCTTTGATCATATCTTTGTGAATGAATGCAGATGAAAGTTGTTTCAAACCCTTCCTGGAAGCCCATGCCAAGATGCTGTAGAGCTCTGCTACCAGTTAAAAGAAGGTGAAGTCTCTAACGAAGGGAGAGAGAACTTTAGAAAGAAAGTTCTGCCTATTATGGATAAAAAGCTCTGTGGAAGCTACTTGATCCAAGGAAAGATCTGTGCAGTAAATTGCGAGTGACTTTTATCTATGGCACACTAAACCAGAAATTAAAAGTCTCGGACATAATGAAAGCTGAGGAGAAAAGAAATTAAATACATCTGAACATTTAATACACATCATTTGAGAGAATGATGTGTATTAAAGATAGAAGATAGATAGAACTAGCGTAACACAGACCATGAATTCATTATGTAATTTTATCTTCAGGTCCTTTTGACTGAACTGTAGCATATAAGTCAGGAAGGCATCAAGTCTTGGTGCAACATCTTCAAGTGGTCCACTGCATCTCTGAAAAATTTGTCCACATGGCTAATTCCAGAATTAATTATATTGCTTTTGAATAAGCCTTCAAATAGCTGAGGAACTCACATGAACAGAAATTATACAGCAGAAACTGAAAGTAGTTAAATGAGCTATAAAATACTGAATCATGTAGGAGCAGGCCACCTTTTATTTGGCTTCACACCTCTGAATGCTTAATTGGTTTGGTTTTACTTGCTATTACTCCAGTGGGGAAGGCAGTGGACTGGCATTTCTTTGATGGCAGTAATTGCCCACTGCCCTGCTAACCAGTGCATGAGGCACTGTGTTAGACAGAGTGATAGAAAAGCTCTTTTGGTGACGACTTTTCCCTGTCTGCATTTCTTTGTGCGAATGAAAATGGTCACTCATGAGGTACTGCTTTGGGCATCCCTTCACACTCCTCAGGGTATGGAGTAGCTTTTCTGAAGGCAGCAGCTCCTTCTGCTGTGACAGGATAAATGGGGGCAACCTGTGCAAAATTGTCCATGCAAGTGTTTGTGTCTATAAAAGTACCCTTCCATTAATCTTGTAAGATAAAAAGCCATCTGGCCTACAGTTCTGAAATTTTCCATTAACTCTGTGTAGGATTTCCCACTGTAACATAGGATTCCCTGTTAGACAAAACAACTGTGTGGCTTGAGAGCTCAGCCAACATCTGCCAAAATTCAAATTTGATGCACCAGTTTACTTTTGCCCAGCACAAGGCTCAGTGAAGTTTGGATCTGGGACCAGATAAAGGATAACAAGTACTAACTACAAGGCAGGGGATTCTTCTAGGAGGCAGCTCGAATTTTTAGCTCAGATTAATTTTTTTTCGTTCTGGAATTTCATACTTTGCTTTGGCTTTTCTTTTTTCTTTGAAAAGCTTTATCCTCTGTCCTTCAAACAGTTCACTATCAACTGTGAGATCGCAAAGCCTTTTGGTTTCGGTGCTCAAAACTGCAGCTGTCCTTTGAAAAGTCAATTTTTCTGCGTTCACAATTAACTACACCATTCTGCATTACTGCTCATGTGCTCCCAAAGGGCTGCCTTATATTACCTGAGGGGTTTTTTTCCTTTGCTGTATTTTGGTGCAGTGAACAATTGGGTACATTCAGGTGTCTTACATAACCAGCAACATGGTGACTCATGTTTAGAGAGTGACTATGGACTGAACTGGCACGAGTTCACTTCGTGAAAAATGTGCACTTAGAAAGTGTTTTAAAAAAACACAATCTGAACCCCCCCAACCATTTCTTTTCACACTATATGTTACCACAGGAGTTATTTTTGCTGTGGAGCAAAGGCCCAACAGCATGTATAGGAGTAATGCTCAATTGTTTTTCAGTCCATAGATGTGACTCCTGTCAAATAAAATTACCACAAAAAACCCAAAATTTTTCATTGGGAAATCCTGCTGAGACAAGGATGTGTTGACTCCCCCAGTACTGGGTCCATATGTGGAAATCACCCCCTTCTGGTCATCTCTCCAGAGGGAACAGCCACCAGTGGTGCTGGGGTCAGAGCAAAACTGAAGGCTGCTTATAATACGTAACATGCAGGAGATTTGGCAGATCACAGGTTCTTTATATCCTATGCCATAAATACTTTGCTTTTGGTATGGAATGAAGCTCGCCCAAATTGAAATAAGGGCATATCTGTCTTCCTATTTTCTCCAACTGGTCCAAAGAAAAAGAGCATCTCTTTTAAAGAGTTTGTGGATAACTACTTTAATAACCATTGAAACTTTCTTGTGATCATCTGAGGTCTACCAGCTCTCGGTGATAAAATTCTTACTGCCTTCTTTTGGAAAGTTCCTGTCACTGACATGAGGATGTATAGAAATTAGTGTCTTCAGGTGGTTACCTCTTAACTGCTTGTTGTGTGGTATTTCAATTGAACTAAGCATTTTGAGTTCAAATTTCAAAAAGAACAGTGTTTGTGAACATTATAAATTAATAGATGCATTATTAAAATGGAAATAACTTACTTTGTCTCCCCTTTCCTGGTAATTGAAATTGTATGTAGAAATTTACTCCAGTACTTTATTCAAAAAAACCCCTCAATTCTGCAGCTCGGTTATATCCATACACAACAGACAACATGCAATGTGTGAGGCAGAAGATCAGCTTGGAGAATGCTATTTCATTGCTGTTCTGTGAAGAAAGTAAGTTTCACTGTATAAGTAAAAATTTTAAGTATTCCTGAGTCTGATGCTTATGGTGCTAAAGAACTAGAAATTTTGCATTTACTTTTATTGGATATAAATATAGACTTTGTGCAGACTAAAGCCCTCTGTCACCATGAACGGAAAGCCCTCTGGTCTTCTTATAGTGATTTTCAGGATCTCTCAGGATGAAGCTTTTCTGGGTCTTCACAAGTTGTGTGGAATGATTTCATGATTGTGGTGAAAGGGGTAGAAGAGAATTTGTGTTCCAGCTTTTCCTTGAGACTGTTTCAATGACCATGGGGAAGTTCGTGATCTGGCTCCCTGGTACTGACAGATCCAGGGTTAAATCTCTGCCAACAGCGCTGCTGCAAGCGCTGGAATCTGCTTGCACTGGGTGCTGGGTGCCCCGAGGCTGCTGGGCTGCAGGGGGAAGGTTTGTTAGATAACACAGATTCTATACACAATTTCTCAGAGCTTCTCTTACCGCCGATGAACTGCTCCATTTTTGCAGCATCTGCTGACAGAAACCTGTGTGGGAGGTGGCATTGTTTGTGTTATTTTCCCTAGAAATAGAAGATACTTGTGCTGAATAAGAGACAGAGTTACTGCACAGCTTAGAAAAAAAGTTTCTTTTTTAAGCATTTATTTTTTGTCTTGGATATGTTATTTTTTGCCTTTGCCCCCCTCTGTGGGTAAGGGGGGGAAGCTTGACAAACTGTGCCCATTGATAAACGTAATGAGATTTGAGTGTCAACATTAAAATGTTCTGTGTCATCAGCTCTGTGAAACTGCAGTGAAATATGGAAGTGAGGGAGAAAAAACTCAGTTTTCAGCCTGGCTGTGTCCCCTGCTAGGGTGCTGTGGGGAATGTTGATAAACACTGGGAAGGGCTGAGAGGTGGCAGAGGCAGGTGAGGAGCTGGTGGCTGCTGAGGGACCAGAGAAAGCTGCCACTGCATCTTCTCCTGCGTCTGAGTGCCAGAGGCTCCTAGTTAGGGGAAACCTTTACAACTCTTCTGTTTTTGCATTCCCTGGATAAAGGAAATAAGCGATGCAATGGAAATTTTTAATAAACATTTCTAGTAGGAATAGTATTTTACATCTCGCTCTGCCTCTGCTGAGTAAGTGCTGTTAGCTCCAATTGTTTATTACTAAGGAAAGTCTTCTCTAATTCATCTCTAGCAGTACTCCAGGTAGAGGTGATTTTTTTTTTTTGTTACCTGGCATGGCTGTGCTGTCACTGCTGCTGCTGCTTGGGCTAATAGACATAACTGCTGCCGTGGACGTCGCACCTAGAATAAAAGCGGGGTCAAGGTGGAGAGGTGAAAAGAATCGTGAGTAACCCGGGCTTTTCCTTCTCTTCTTCTCAGCTCTCTATTTGAAGAAATGTGTTAGGCCTCATTTCGCTGTATAATTCTTCCTCTCCGTGAGGTTGTTCTCTAATAGCAGCCTTAAGGCCATGTAATTTAAGTATTTAAATATGCATGTGGAAAGCACGGGCCACACCTTCAGTGTGCTCCACACATCTGCAGTACAGTCCTGTGTCTCACTGCAAGCTCTCCGATTAATCAGCCTGTGCTGATTAACTCCTCTCCTTCCAGGGACTTGGGAGATGTCCAGGCTGTACCTTTTCTATTTGTAGTCTTAGCATTTTGCATGCTATTTCAGATATTAGCTTTGATAAAGGCAGCAAATCTCACAGGTCTGCAGTTTGTGTGAAAGAACCTTGTAACACCAGTGATTATAGTAGATAATTTTATGGATATAAATGCATAACTGCACTTTAAAATCTGCAGATTTAGATAAGGGGATGTAAGGTAGAATTGCAGCTTGTGAAGGGTTTATCAATGCTGCACTTAAAAAGAGAAAAGAGCATTTACTATTAGAAAAGGAAAGTAGATGAGTCATCATAATATTTGGGAGTGAGACTTCCTACTGCATACACAGCTGCTTGACTGAAATAACCAGATGATTATTTCTATTTAAAGGGCAACTCAGTTCTCGCTGACATTATTCCTTATTCCTGTCCAGCTATTTATAAACAAAAATGCCCATGATGGGCAGCATAATATTATCATTATGCCTGTAAATTTTTTGCTGTGGTTTTGTTTGGGGTTTGTTTGGGGTTTTTTTTAGAAACACTTAGATTACTAAAAAAAGAGAAGGAGTATTGAAAATGGAATGAAGGTTTTCTGTTTAATTCAGCTAAATGTGATGTGGTTGCTTGGAAAACCTATGTGATGAAAGTCCTTAAAATAACCAGAACTTGGAGGGGTGGCTGTTGGTATCCTTGGAATAAGTATTATTTTGTCAGTCCTGTTATCTGGAAGCTGATCTGCAGCTTGAGCAATATTTTTTTCCTAAAGTACAAACATACACATCAATAAATCTGCTGCTTCTCTCAGTCCCCTTATCAGTAGCATTAAGGAAAGACATGATGGACTCAGTGGAACTGAGAAGTGCCTTGTCCAGTTACAGGTACTTTACATCTAAAGCACACACTGCCCAAACTACCAGGGCATGAATGTGTGCGTAAGTGACACACAAAAAAAGCAGCTTACAGTTTATAAATATTTGAACATATGAACTAATTATGAATAAAAGAGCGCTTTAATTTAATGGTCATGGAAACTGAGGCACAACTGAAATATGTTGATTGAAATTTTTCAACAGTATGTTTCTGGCTCAGTAAAAAGGTCATCTAAAATTACCTGTGTGAAGTCTGCATCTTTTCTGAAAAAAGCCAGTTCCCAGGGTAAAAATACTGCATATTCAGTTTTGATCAATTGGCTTTCAAATATTTGAAAATTTCCGATTCTGAGCAGTCGTTCTGATGTTTTCTCTATGAAGAATTGAAATAGATGGTGATATAGATATTAATGTCTCACAAAAGCATTAATAAAGTTAATCAGCTTGGGATAGCATTTAGCCATGATAGGTAAATTATGGAAACATTCAGAAATTTAAGACCACCCCCTGTTTGGAAATTGTTTTGTAACTAATCATGTCACCTGTATTAGCTATTAGACCTTATTGATTCAAATTACTTGCTTTCTTCTCTCAGAGCAGGGTGCTCTCAAGCCAGCACATTAGCACATTGCTAATATTTGGTTAAAGGAAAAATAGGTTGCAAATTAGTTGTTATAGTGCCTTGATATTGTGTTACTTAAGTCCTTAGAGAGATCAGTTGTTGAACATGTTAAAAGTTATTAACCTGAATCAGCTCTCCTTGATTAAGATGTTTAGAGTAGACTTTAGTGTTTCTTTTATTTAAATTCTAGCAGCAGTCTCACTAAGA
>NW_008237447.1:5575106-5594094 GCF_000691975.1 Corvus brachyrhynchos
AATTTCTCTAGTAGTGGGATGCAGATATCATGCAGAGCTGGATACTCTGAGCAGTAGAGAGCCCATTTCTGAGAGAGAAAATGTTGTGTAATCATAGTTGATGGATTACTTGTTGATTGCTATTAATGCTGCATATTTGCCTCTTGGCTGACAAAGTACTTGAAGATGTTCTCTTGCTGGTTCATTTTTGCACATCATATTTAAAATTCTAATGGAAAAATATTCTGAAAAGGCTTGTGATTGTGTAATATGTGTTTCTATTTAATTGGGTTGCACTTAAATTCCATAATCAAAACCAAAAAATATGACATTAAATGAAACGGGATATTGCTGGTTTCTGCAAAAATTCAACAAATTTTCACTAAAGCATTCAGATGCAGCAGTTTAGCAATGCTTTAAAAGCATTCTGTATTTACAATATAGAGAGATTTTGAAATATTTTTGCTCCAAGCGATCTTTTAGAAGACGGAACAACTTTGCAGTTCTTTAGGTTCTCTGTGATGCTTCTTCAAAAAAGATCATGGTATATTAAGGGGCATAAGAAGTTTTCCAGAAAAACTGTCATGATCCAATTTTAGTCATTCTTCTCAAGGTCCAGCAAGGACTACAACAAAACTTCATTTTTTTGGCTGGCATTTGCTTTATCTGAGCTTACACCTCATCAGATGAAGTTTTGTTCTTTACTTTTCCATAGGGGATCTTGGGACTGGGAAATCTGTAGCCTGGTTCTGCTCCATCGCAGCTCAAATGAGTGAAGTCATGAGAATGGAAAGAAATTATGATTTCTGACAAGTAGAACTGCAACAAAAAATAGTGTAGAAGGAAAATAAGGGGATTTATTCCCATATGAATCTGTACTTTCCATTATAACAGTGTTTGGGTAGGGTTGGGGACAAGGGGGAACAGCACATATCTTGGAGGCAATATTAAACTATTTAAATATATAAAAGATAACACTGCTTAATTGCTTATTCAGTGCATTAACATGTCTTCTGACATGTTGTTACTTTTTTTGTATTCACTTCATGTTTAAGAAATCCAACAATTATTTTTTGAATGCCTTTACTTTATGATTTACATGCCTATGATCACCGGAAATTATACAAAGAAATTTCATTGTTTGATACCAAAATGGCAAAGTATTAAGACTGTCCTACTATCTCTCAGAAGATGGAATTACAGAGCAATACCTTGGTTATTATTAACTGCTATATACTGCATATAATGTTTACACTGAAGACTGTACAAGCATATTTTCTGACATTTATAACTTTGCATATTTTTGCCTGTACTATGTGTAATCTTCCTTTTTAGGAAAACTGAATCAAAATTTCTTAATCTGTGAATAAATTCTTTTTCATTTTATAGGGAATAAAATCATAAATTTCTGGGCAGGTTTTGGATGTCATATGTAAGGGTCAGACTTTAAAGTTGTCCCAGAGTGAACAGCTGCAGCAGATATGTGTCTTTCATATTTCTGGTAGAAACAGAGCTATGACATTTTTAGATTATGCAAGGCATTAGAACTATTCTTTCTATTGTTCAATTCATTTTGCATTTCAGGCAAAGAACTTAGGATCAGCATAATTGGCTTATTTACTGTAGTTGGCACTAGAAATAACAAATACTGTCGTCATTGTTTAACCATTATTATTATTAGGAATGCCACGAATATATCACTGGTAAAGAAGAGTGAAACCTGTTCTTGCTGATTCTTTGTCTGTTGAAATAGATATATATAGATATATATATATATATATAGATACATACATATGTACGTGTGGGCACATAAAGATCTACTTTACTCTGTTAAAAGCTTCAGCTATGTTCTGTGTTGGTGCTAAAAGCCTGTCAGCAGCATATCAGTCATTACTCAGTGAGTCTCAGTCCTGTGTTTCCCAGGTAGACAGAATATGCTGAAATTGTTAACTTTTTTTTTTTTGCTAAATGTGTCATACTGCTGTTCATTGATTGGTTAATAGGTTGTGAATTTCTTATGGTATTTGGTACTCATAATTTCTACCTGTCCTCTATGGAAAAAGCAACATGGTCCTAAAATTGTCATAAAGCAAAATCTAGCTGTTTCTTTCCAAGTTTCCTCAGACTCAGTGTGATTTAGACAAGTTGAAGTGCATTTGGATTAAATATTGCAAGTTATTCCATGGTTTATACTTAACTGTCAAATAAATATAGCTTTCAAAAAGTTTTGGTAAAGCGGAAAAGGATTCCAACATGTGGCTTTACCTGTTTGGATCCTTTAAAACAAAAAGCAGATTTAACAGTAACGTTGCTGCCTCAAGTAAAAATGTGCTTGTAAAGAAAAGGATCAAGCCAGTACTGAAACAGATTAGGAGGTCTCAGGTGACACTGCCCAGGGACATCACTGCCTGTGTGCCCATCTCTCCACGTGCCAGTGACTGCTGGGATTCCCAGACAAATACCTGCTGGAAGCACATCACCAACAGGAGATTAATTTCTCTGCCAAGATAAATTATCTTGATTTGATGAAAAAAATTGTAAGATATATTGCTAAAAATAGGTGTTCTTTTAAGGAAACCAGCAAGTTCCTTATCTTACAGAAGAGAGTAAAACATTTGTTCTTCTTGGACAGCTAGAGTGGTCTTTGATGTTCAAATTTGCTCTTTATTACAGTATTTAACCCTATCATGTACCAAATAATTTAACTGCGTGTTTGCATATTAATATTATCATTTTGCACTAGAGGCTTCTTTGGAAGCTTTAAACAGAACAGCAAATCAAAACCACTTAGTGATCTTTGGTGTCAAAGTGTAACCAGGAAGGTTTAACCAGCCTTTCCTAACCTTGAGGCCACTTTCAAAGTCCTTTTTTTTTTTCCTTTCAGGTAGTTGTATTTCTTACAAGAAATCTTGCTTCACACAACAGGGGAAAGTGTTTTACCACAGTCATTTTAATGTCAAGTAACTCAGTATCTAAAAAGAACTATGAACAAAAAAGATAGTTGCCCTTAGATACTGGAACCCTTTCTTCTTAAGTAGATGTGGCTGATAAGAAACTTAAAGGAATGGTGAAAATAGACATTAAGAAAAGAAGAATAGATATTTTTAACAGGAGAAAAAGAAGAGAGAATTGGAAGCAAACAAATAGGTGACAGTTAAATAGCTGAAGGCCAAAGGAAAGTAAAGAAAAGGGAAAAGAAAGATAAGAAGGAGAAAAGAGAATCTGGAAGAGCATAAAACAAACTATTTCTGCAGTTAACATTTAACTAATTTGCAGTTTCTCATGCAAACTGCTTAGTCGGTGGTATTAACCTGAATGTCCCACTTCCATCATGCTGTCTGTAGCATCTGGGAAATGACCTCTTATGTAAAGAAATAAATTTATTTGGAACTTTAATTTATCTAAGTTATAAGGACAAAATGAATTATTTTATTTTAAAATTGCTTCAGTGAGATTTTATAGTTAAAACCGAAGTGGATGACATTGATTCATAAAAGCATAAAGATTTTGGAGTAATTAAAATTTGGAATATTTAGTGCCCCAGAACTTTTCACCTTTAATAAATTTGTCTGGGATTGAATTGAATTTCAGTGTGCAGTGTAGCATATGACAGATAGGCAGTGAAGCTGCTCTGAGATTATATCTCTGTAAGACACTCCACAATTTCAAGAGGTCCCTTGAATGATTTTGAAGTTCTTACTTGAAGAGAAGAAAACATAATTTCTCCTCTTTAGTCTATTTTTGTGCAAAGTTATTTGATTATAAATTTTTAGAAACTTTATTTTTCATTTCTTATTCCTGAATAACAGCAAAAAAGGTGTTCTTTTTATGATTTAGTTATGTTGAGAGATAATTGCCCATTTTCCTTTGTGGACCTTTCTGTACCATTTTTGAAAGCCAGCCTGTGTATGTTCTCCTTTAAACATATTTGCTGATAATTTACTTTAAATCACTTTGTAGTTGACTCATAAAATTTTATATGTATTTCCTACCACCTACAAGAGTAACTTTATCCTTTTTTATTCTTAACACTTTATTTTAGCTGTGATCTAAGGACAATGTAAGAGTTAACACAATTCTCTACATGAACTCTACTAAAATCCTCCAGACCGCATTCCTTTCTTTAGTCTTAACTTAGATAGTCAGGTTCACCAATAATTCATCTCTCTCCGGCTCTTTGCTTGGAGATATATGGAATCATGAGGTGCAAGTATTCAGAGAGGAACTTGAGGACCACCCAGTACCTAGATAAGCAGATTATGGTGCTCCAATTCTTGGCTTTCCTGCCAAGAGCACTATTATTAACTCCAAATATCTAAAACCATGATTAAGAAGTCTTAAGAAATAGAAAAGAGAAGCTCCCTCTTTTTCCTCTTAGGGTAATCTTAAAGCCTTGTACTTGCACTCAGCACCTCCATTTTCAGGCTCTTTCCCAACTCACGGAAGATCGAAACAGTCACTGCTCACCTCCAGGGCCGAGAGCTGTAACTGGGACACCTTTTGTGTCCCACTGCTGATGAAAGCCCAGGAAGTGGCCTGCAATGGGAGTCACAGGTGCATTGCTTATGAGTAGGGGCCAAGTGTTTCAGAATCATGGCACTTTATCTTATTTCCTTTTTTTCTTCAAGGGATGCTTTCCTTTTGATGGCGTGTCCTCTCTTCATGTGAATCTGGAATCTCACTCTTAGCCTACTTTCCCACATCAAGCAAAAGGAAAGGAGCCTCTTAATTGCTCCATACCCACCAAGGGAATAGCAACTGGAACTAGAACAATGCTGTATTGTCTGGGCATGTACCTGGGAGTATCTTTATCCCTTCACCTCATGCATTAATTTCCCTTCTCCCTTTCCTTTGTGACCTCTTCTCTACCACACTATTTTCTGGTTCCCCAGCTGACATTTTTTTAAGCTTCTTCAAGCTTTTCTAATCTATTGCATCTCTTCCAGTACCTTTTGTGAGTGTTGCCAACCCATGTGGCAGAGAGCCCTGGGTCAGCCAGCATTCCCATGAAAACAAGCAACCTGGTACTGCTGTGATCAAGGTTCTGGTCTATCCTTGGAATGCTACTTCCTGTCCCTTGAAGAACTGGGGTCTTGACTGTAACATCAGGGTTACTTTACGGGGTTCTCCAAAGTACCTGTAGAATTCCAGCAAGATGGAAACTTTTGGTTAGAGGTTGAGATATTGGAAAATTTGGCTGCCACTGAAAAAAATCAAGTTAGAACATGGTGGGAGGTTAGGTTTACTTGTTTTGGCTGAGAGAGAAGTTTATCCAAAATACAATTATTTCCTTATAATTTTGGGGTATTTTTTTACAAAAGTCTTGATTCCCATGTCATGAGTTGACCATGAGTGGGTCTATGGGGAGTTATTTTGTTTACATGGATTCTGTAGATGATGATGGTTGCCAATACCTGTCTGAAAGCTTCAAGAGTGAGGCAGGCATCAGACTACATTGGCATCTTGACAAAAAGTCCTTCCTTTTTGCTTATATTATTTATATAAGCATGTTCTTCCAGAAAACAAGTATAGATTTAGCTGCTAATTCTTTTTATTTTTATAGGTAACAAATATCTTTCTGATGTGCCACTTTGACATTCTTAAAAACGAACAGTTGCCTGATTCATCATGTCTTGCTTCAGGTCTGCCCTCCAGTGAAATTATTGCTTTATGATGACATGATGCTGGACTACTGATGTTATAAATGTGTCTCTGCTGTAACAGATGAAAGAAAAGAATTCTGTATGGCAATATAAGAATACTCATAGAACTATTTATTTTTTTGTGAGGGATTAATGAAGATACCACAGTCAAGTCTAGATAATGTGTATGCATTTTTTTTTAGAAACAGAACTCAGTGTCAGCCATGAGGTATTTCTGCATTGTAAAAGGATGCACATAGGAAAAATAGTGAAACAAAATAATAAACACAAAGCTTTCTCTATATAGAGCATCTCCAGGGTAATATGTACTTTATCTTTCCTGGGCAATCTTTGGATTTTTGTGTTAGACTAAAAAATCACCAAATCAGACTCTTCCAAAAGTGGAGGTGGTTGATAACGTTGCATTTCTTTCTTTCACTATTCCAAAACTAGAGGAGAGCAAGCTCAAGGCAAACAACTTGGCACAAATACTGAAGAAGGGTTTGTGACCTAAAGTTTATTTTCTAAATTCTTGTTCAGTGGCCCCACCAGTGATGTGACTTGCTTGGTTTTCTGCAAACACCCATTTAAACTGGGGTCCTCCACAAACAATTAAGGAATGGCTGTTCTTTGTATAATTACCCATATTTGCATTCTTGTGAGTAATAAATGACAAGTATTTCAACTGTTCTCACTATATTTAAAAGCTTGCCATCCAAATAGGAACCAAAACCTGTAGTATGTGTCAGACACTGAAAATAGTTCATGCCTCAAACATTGATTTGAAGTTTTTCTCCTTATAAAGAAGCTACAACCAAAGAAGCTTCCCTGAAGAGTGGGACTTTGAACTGAAAGTCACACTGCTGATTAGATAAAGGGAAATGCATTGTTCAATCATCTCAGGCTGAGGGAAAGGTGTCCATCCACAAAAGGCCAAAGCCACCAGCTGCAACTATCCCAGGCTGAGTTTGGGGTGAGGGGAGAGCACAGCTCACAGAAGCCAGGTTTACACAGACTCTCCCTGAACCGAGGGGGGAGGAGGAGGTTTTGGGTGCGTGGTGCAACCTCTGGTGAGAGGCACTGAACAGCCATCCTCCATTACACAAACTGGCCCAGCTGTGGAACCCCCAACCCCACAGGCCACATCCACAGGACTTCCACATGAGAGGCTTGGCCCCACAGGACTGCACGTGATGCAACAGACCCAGAGTCTGCTGTGAGAGACTGACCCCCCCACCCCAGGGCCAGCCTAAGCATATAAACCCATCCGATTCTGTGCCTTCTGGGGGGACCTTCACCACCAAGAACACCAGCTGGAGAGGATCAACGAATATCATTGGGATCCACAGAGTGGTGATATTTTCCTTATTCTGTCCCTGTCACTCCTTCTGTCCCCTGCCAACTATTTTCTACTTCTTTCTTTCTCTAATGTTTACCATCAAATAAAACCCATACCATTGTCACTGGCATATGGTCTCGTTTGCACCTTAATTCGGGCAGAAGCATTTCTAAGAACTTTAAAACTGGATCATAACAGTATGTTAGTTCAGTTGCATGCTACCTAAAGAAACTCTATACAGATATGAATGAGCATGGATTTTACAACACATATGCAGTCTCCAGAAGTGTATTGTCTATGTTTACAAGCAATATATTTCTAAAAATCAGGATTGCTTCTTAGATAATAAAGAGTGCATGAGATCATTTATTTGCCATCACCAGTGCTACTTGGTACATTGTATGTCATTTCTGTGATGCAAACTGACTAAGGCAAAATGCTTTTTATCTTTTGTAACATGGCTTTTGCCCTGAAGAGTCTTTGGTGAGTCAGTGTCTTTTTACTCAAGACTGAGTATCATATAAAATAAAAACAAAACCACATACTTGAGTGGAGATAGGCACTGAGCAGTCACAACATACTAAAAGTCTATATTTGAGTAATAAGTGTGCAAAAAACTTGAAATACACAAATTAAATCCTGGGTATGCTGTCTAGTAAATCTTAGTGTGAAACATCTGCCTGTGATGACTTGAGCTGAAAACTGTAGCTGTTACAAATACATTTATTTGCTATTCTTTTACATGTGTTCAGAATCAATCAGTTTGCCACTGTCAATTATACTGCCTTTTATCAAGGTTTTTTTAAGTTTCAGCCTGCCCAATGGGCTGAATTGTCAAACTGTGGAAGCATCCCTGTGGAATGCTTCCTCTGACATATTGCAGTCCAGAAAACGGACCTGCTTTTCTTCCCTCCATTTTTATTTGCAATTTCTCCCTAACAGGCTATGCTGAAAGGAGCTAGCTTGTGGAGGTCTCCCTCTCTATCTTGCCTTTGTCCCTACTCTCCCAAAACAAATCTTGACTCTCCTACAGTGCAGAGAAGTCCCTTCATGTTTTGGGGCTACTTGGGGTACGTTTGGCTGGTGCAGGTTGAGGTGATGTGGGGATTCTTTAGAGTCAGTGAGAATGAATCGTCTCCTAACTGCTGACCCTTCTTTTTCTGTGTGAATTAGAGCTGAGGAGGCTTTGAGAATTTACCTAAATCCTTAGTTATGGAACCCTTTTTTCTCAGAGAGATTTCAGCAACAGAAACACAGCCCACTACAGAAAAAGTAGGGTATTTAATGAGAAACAGATGGGGCCTGTGTATTGTTAATGGAGAAAGACTACTGTTTTGTGTAAAGAGAAACCAACACATAAGATTAGGAATAAAAACAGAGTAGGTTACAGGACATTGTAATAAGATGTTAATTTTATGCTTGTTGTTTAAGATAGTCCTTAAAATGAGTTTTTAACTTACTCTGTCCAATATAGAGTGTCTGTGATGTCTTCCTTAAAAAAAAACAAACCTCAAAACCAAAGAAACTAATGAATATATATTCCTATTCTTTTTGCTCTTTTTAGTTCAATAACATTTTACAAATATACTTTTTTTCTTTCTTCACACCAGTTGTCCCTTTCCAACAATATCCAAAGACAATATTTTTCTCACAATCAATTTCTGGTTTAACATATGTTGGTGTGATTTGTTAATGTTCAGGTACCAATAAAGATTTTTTTTTTCCATTTGTGTGTGTGTTCAGCAACATAAGAATTTACTACTTGTGTCATTGAAAATAAACACTCACTGACTTAGGTTTTCTTTTTTCTTGAGATCACTGGGAATATAACAGTTTTACATGCCAGCTTCTGATGGGTTTATATCCAATATTTGATTTAAAAATCACATGGCCCTGAATAGCAGCGTTTGTTTTTTTTAGCAAAGCCTGCTTAGTTTCATATAACACTACGACATTAATGTCTTCTTTTTAATGACTGTAAACATTTTAGTTTGCATTTTATATGCAGCACCTTTAAGCTTTAATTGGACATCTGATAGTCTGTGTACATAAGCACCTCCCAGATAATGTGGAAATTGTAGACTGAGAAGCAATGATGCTATTGTGCTGGGGGATGCAGACTTGAGCCTGTTTGTCAGATTGTCTCCCAGGAGTGTCTGCTGTATTTCAGAAACCCTTTTCATATGAACTGTTAGAGAAATATGAAAATGATGAGGCAGGTGCCAAAGCAAATCTTTGACATGCATTATATCCCACTCAGATTAGAAAGTTCACACCTCTTAAAATATTAAATATTAAAGTCTCGAACTGGGAGTCAGGTAAGGTTAGATCTGTGAATTTTGATGTATGTTCAATATATCATCATATTGTGTAAAGTATTGTCCATCATTTTGCTGCTGTAGACGTCTTGGTCTATACCATATTTACTTTTGAGGGATTCATCCTGTATCTAGAAAACAGCAAAAGCAACTGATTTGTTTCCTGACTTATTCTTTGAGAAGTTCTCCCTCTTTCTCTCTGCAGCTGCAGCACCTTCTGCTCTGTGAAAATGTGTTCCATCAGAATGAACCAATTTTCCTTTTCTAACTCATTGTCACTACTTAATTTAACTATGGGAATCATCAATGGTCACCTAACAGTACTTCCTTGAAGGGCAATTTGAAGGGTTAGTTCATCCTGGGAAGCAGCCTCCTTTTGTGATAGTATTTTATCAAAAGCATTTTGTTTCTGAAGTAGCTCCAGCCCAGGAAATATAATATAGCAACCTCACAGGAACTGTAGTGTCTAAAGACATTAATTGATCCATTTTCTTCATGTCCATGCCTGGTGCTATAAATTGGTCTGTGTTTGTTGTCTTTACTTCATGGATTAATTCAATGATAGACAAAACGTGTGTGAGAATTTGCAAAAGCCACACAGAAAATTAGTAGCCTTACAGATTCTTGTCATGAGATTCTTGCTCATGAGAACATGGTGTTGCTAAAAAAAATGATGAATTGATATGTCAGTGTAGAGTGCAAAGTCTATATATGGGTATCCCTTGTACGTGTTCTTGGCTCTCGATGTATTTTATGATGATTACTGACAGTGTTGCCATATGTTATGAGCAGCTAGGGAAATAGGGGCAATCCATAAATATCTGGGCATATGTGGGCTTTTGAGGACATGGCAGCAGAGGTAGAAAGCAAATGTAACTCTGGATTAGCTCAAGCATTTCTTTATTGATAAAACTTCTTTAACACAGTTTCTGGTGATAGTTCTACGTAATCGTGTGTATATACAGCAGCATGTTGTCTCCTACTGTGCAAGAATGCTTTTCAGTACCTAGTTCTTCTCACAATGATAGCAACTCATGAGGAACAGATAAGCAAGAAAATAAAAATTTAAGTTATAATTTCAGGACTTAAGCAGCTTTGCAAAACTACAGCAACTTTTTCACAATGGAGGAAAATGTGTTTTCTCTTGGTTACAAAAGACTCAAATGATTTAACATTTTGTTTGGAGTCCAAGAGACCAGATGTATAAGTCAATTAAGGTAGTAACTAAATAAGGGTGGTGTTTCTGTAAAGGCTGATTTTAGCCTCGCTATCCAAAGCTTCTCAGCAGAGAGTTTCCACTGCAGGAGCCAGTAAGGGGAGCCCAGGGAAATTAAGCTCATTAGGGTAAAATTTGCCTTTGGACCACTCAACGTGCAACAACATTTATTTACATCATATCTCTTCTATGGGCCTGGGGTCCTCAATGAAACAGAAAATGTCCCAAGAGCCAAGAATGTATCTAGGAATACATAAATCCAAAGCAGCCAGGAAAAGGGTTCTCAGACACAGAGAAAATATGCAATAAAGAGTGTTTCTTAGGGAACTGAATGCTTTCAGTCAGATCAATCTCACTGACATGTGACCTTGAAGAATGCAGTTACACAATAGCATACTGAAACCACCTTAGAAATTCTGAGTCTCTGTGCTCTTATAAAAAGTCCTGGTTTGCATTTAAGTGATATTACTCACTAAGCAAGAATAAGGTATTACCAAACAATACATCAGGCTTAAGATTACACACAGCATTCTCCATCACTTATATAGAGAACTAAATGTTTTAAAAAGCAGATTCTGATGGTAAGTAGTCTGCCAAGTAGAACCTGCTCAATAGCTGAGTAATTAATTACAAAAAGGAATTAATTCTTCTGTGATAGAGCTGGAAAAACTAATTTATAGTACTTGTGAAGCATGCACGGCAGCATATATGTCTCTCTCATATACCAGAAACATTTACTCAGTACTTGGATAATTGCTACTTTCTCTAGAGAAAAGTCGTAAGCTATAAACTCAGTAGGACAAAATGAGGCTCTGAAATAAAAAGCAGCAGAAAGCAGCTTCTCATTAGTTGGTTAGAAAAGATCTGAATATGTATGTTTCCAAACATGTAAGTGTTAGGATTAAACCTCTCCAGTTTAGCAGGAGTTAGAAAAATATAAATAAAGTATTAATACATCTGCATGAAATTTTAAGATGTGGTATCAGATGTGGCATGTTCATCTGTCTGCTTTTATCAGCAGCTTTCATACTATATTTGGGTTTTTTTTGGTATTATTTTCAACTGAGATTCAGCAGAGAAGTGTTAAAGCTGCTTTAAGCAATAGCTTGTTAAAACGCCTTTGGTTCTACTTAGCAAAAAACACCTCCTTAACCTCTCCAGTTTAGCCAGTCTGAGCCCAGCTTTGCCTGACGTGACCCTTAATTCTACCATTTCCTTAGAGTGAAATGTTATAGGTAGTCACTTGAGAGTTTTGATCTTGAAGACAAGTAGAGCCCAAGAGCCCAAATCCCTTATATGTATACACACAGCACCAGCCTAGCAGTGTGTTCCTGATTATTTGTTGAGCTCTTGGAAAATATGTTGTATTCTTACAGGTATGGTATTTTAAATACAAATGTCAGTGCCTTGCAGCTGAGTTACACCTCTTTCAGAAGGTTAGCATTTGGAGCAAAACTATGAATTACTAAAGAGCACAATGAAGCTGCCAAGTACATTGAATTTGATTTCATGTTCAGATACTCAAAATGCTACAAATGTAATTGTTGATGAGCACTCTCAGAAAATGCCAGAATTCAGATTAAATTCCAGCATTTGGTTTATATTTGCATTATCCAACTGCCTTTGATCATACAACTCTTTCTGCTCTGTGAATATTCATAAAGACATGTTCAAGCTCTTTGCTTGACACTGTGTGTAACTACAGTACTTCAGCACAGCAGTTATAGACACAGTCTGCAGTCCTGAAGAGGGGGAATATTCATAAAATAAGTTTTAATTAGATTTCTTTTTAAATGTACTCTTTTCTCAACCCCTTTTGTCAGTTTAAATGCCTGAAAAAAATCTCTGTGGCTCGTTCTATACAATTTCTGTGCTTTTTAAAAACTTTTTCAAACTTTTTGCACTTCTTCAATCCTTTCTCACCTTGTGCTCCAGCATCTGAAAGAAGCCTAAGGTAACTCAAGTGTTTTTACCCATTCAGAAAAACGCAAATACCTAATATTAACAGTTCACTTGTGCAGCCAAATTATCCCTGCACCCTCACACAGCACATTCTTCAGATATAATTTCCAAGTTCAGAGAAAGAATCACAGTTTCATAGAATAATAGAAATATTTAGGTTGGAATGGACCCTGAAGATCATTGAGTCTAACTGTATTTTTTGTATTTAGTGGACAATTTCCATATTTTCAAACAGTAACAGAACCAGTAGCTTCCAGAGCTGGGTGGACACAAGTATTTGCTGAAATATATGGCCATGGGAGATTTTATCTTCCAGACTACACCTGCTCCAGTTATTCAAAGGAAACATACTTGTGTGGTTACTAGCACAGAAAAATAGTTCTTTCATTCAAAAAGAATAAAGCCATTTTGGCTTAATTAAAACTACTCACTTTCATGTGGGATGGCATCATGGTAAAATATCAAGATCTCGGTGGTGAAAGTTCTAAAAAAGTTATTAGTTCTTGGCAAAAAAAAAAAGGCACTAAAAGGGAACAGTTGTTCAATTTTGCCAGGTTGCAACTTTGGTTGTTATCAATAGTACTCATACATTTCTGACAACTAACAAATTCATTTAAGAGTTAGAAAGTGCAGAGATGAGACTGAAAGGAGTTAAGAACTATTTAAAGAATATTTGTTAATGACTGTAAGATTGTTGAGATAATATGTTATAGAATAGAAAGGCACTTTTATTTCAATGAGATACTTTGATTACTGTGAGAAAGTTTGTTTTTATTTTTGTCCTCAGCCTCAGTAGTTTAAGTTTATAGTAAAATGCACATATAAAAGTCAAAAAAATTTTTAAATCTCAAACAGCAAGCAAGAAAACATTTTGTCTAGGACCTTAGCCATTCCAGCTACATAACTGTCAGCTGCAATTGTTATTCTGGTGAGCTGAAATCAACTTACAGGTGCACAGAAAGTTTTCTTAATTTGCCAAAAAGTGTGTGCAAAGGTTATAAGTCTGAATTTCAGAAGGATGATCAAAATGTAGAAAAGCTCCATTTGTGCATGAATTCTTTATAATGTTGTTATTCATGTGCAGTATAAAGTTACACTGTAAGTCTCACTTTGTACAGAATACTTACTTAGACAGCTGCATTTTAACATCTGAGAGAAAAAGCCTTCCAGGTTCCTGGTGCAGGAAACAGCTCACTGTGTTCCCATCTCATGGCAATGCCAGTAGTATATTTAATAGGATGAGTATCAGAAGGTACTGATCTTAAACCAGGAATTGCCCTTTTTAAATGTGTTGTTTATGCAACAGGATTCATATGACCATCAAACCACAAAGAGAGGTGATGGGGAAAGGAATGGTTCAGGAATTTTCAGACTTTGGGGTAGTCAGCTGTCTATAAGGGTTCTGGGTTCTAAATGAGTGGAGAGTTTGTGCACACTTTATGAATGAGAATGAAAGATTGCTGTTAAAGTGGCCAAGTGTTTTGATTCACAGTTGTGAATTATCTCCAGTCCATCTATGGAGAGAAATAAGTGTAAGAATACTCTCAGTCTGAAGTAATAAACCCCTACTTGTCACATTCAAGACTTGCATCTGATTTCAATAACTATAATATATATCATCACAGATCTTTAAATTACTTTTACTGTCAAGAGTTCGACAGGCAAATGTGTTGTCAGGTGCCATTTAAAGTAAGGAGAGTGGCTGTCTATCAGAAACATAACCATTTCTGGGCTAAGGCTGCTGCATAAGAGATGACAAATGGCACAGTAGATGAAGTGTACTCCAAGCTACAGAGAAAAAAGAGGCCCCTTCCTCAGCTGGCAGGAATAAATTTAATGATGAGATTGATTTATACCAGTTGTGGAGCTGTCTCACTGTGAGAGAAGAGTGGCAGTAGAGACAACAGCTCATCAGTAGCCTGGTCTTGCAGAATTGAACACTTTAGAATGATGTAGGATCTGAAGGTAAGTGTTACAGAACTGTTTGGTAAAACAGAGGGATATCTTACTTTTCTTATGAAAATACTATGTGTTTATTTTTGGCTTGATGGCTTTCACTAATAATTTTCCAGTCTGGGATTGGTTTGGTTTTGGGCTTTTTTTAAAAATACTATAGCCCTAGTGGTGATGATTAGCTGGTGGATATTTGTCATCCAGTCTGGAGAGATTACTGTTGAACTGCACTGGGAAACAGATGAAATAATCTGAGAAGGAGGAAATCTTAGTGTGTGGCCCCTTGCAGGGACAGGGAGATGAAAACAGTGAAGTGGGAACAGGTTGCCCAGGTAGCTTTTTCTGAGGAAATAATAGCACTGTTTTAGCCTTGAGTTAGTAGTTTAAATTGCCTGGGTAGACAAAGCTAAAATAACTTCTTCTTTTATTCATTGTTGGTCTTTAATATTTTTCTCTGTGTTGTTCAAACATCTGTGGTTAAAGCTTACTTTGTGGACTGGTTTTCATTGGTTGGCTGTCTGTTTTGGGGTTTTTTTACTGCTATCTTACTTTAGTTGCAGGGCTCTAGGCGTGGTGAGGCTTAACAGAGCTCATGGCATATATCGAGTTCTGATCTTGTCAATCTAGAGCCAAAACTTTTGTTGTTACTGAGTGCAGAATATCAAAGTGAGTCTTTACAAAGCTTTCTCCACTGAGCTTTATGAAAGTAGTATCTAACAGACTTTGAGTCTTCTTGATCTCACTGAAGTGATTAAGGTAGCTGAAAAGCAAAACACCCCTTTTGATTACAAGAGATTGAGGTGCCACTTGATGGTTTTAACATTTAACAGATAAAACTGGGGCCCTCTCAGCTAAATAAGTTATATACCATTCAGCGAAGAGCAGTCAAAGTTGTATCTTGCCTTTAATCTTTAGGTGGGTAAATCATAATTGCATTTAACTTCATTGTCTGTAGTGTCTTCCTAATAATTTTTGCATGCTATATAAATGCTACAAATAGTTATGCTAAAAGTTCTTAAAGGATAATGCATGGTGTATTAGGTTGCTCATATTGGGAAGCTATGGGAACAGCAATCCTCGCTGTACTGGAAAATCCTCTATTTTCCTTCCTATGAAAACATTTATAAAAGTTCAAGGGGTGGTTTCACAAAACTGCTGCTTTTCCAGGTTTGCTATTTTCCAGCTGAAGGCAGCATGTTTGCAGGTAATTGGTTTGGGTGTGAAATTTTACATAAAGATATCTAAGGATCTCTTTAACAATTACCTCTTCTAACAAAAATTTAGGATTACCTGCTGGTGTATTCTATTTTGTTTTCTTTACTTTGTTTTTCATGTCAAGATCTGCTGTCTCAAAAAGCATCTCCAAGTAGTCATCAGAGTTTTGTGAAGCATGAGATTGACCCTCCTACTTCTGAGGGGCACTTACTCATGACTAAGCCTTCATCCTTCATTGCTTTCTGCTTGTGATGATAATGAATCCTCTGCAGTCTTATGTTTGGAATCTAGGTGTTTCTGCAAGGTGTGTGGCACAGTTACCACCTGGCTTACTGGTATTTTTTTTTTTTGGTTTGGTTTTGTTTTGTGGTTGTTTTTTTTCTTAGTGCTGTAGTAGTCTCTTTGCATGCAATGATGGCTTTGCATTGCATGCGTTTAACTAAGGGTTTGGGCACTGGAATTCAAACTTACAGCTCTTAAATCATATTTCTTACTATCTTGCAAAGCAAATTACAGTATTCCTACAGGGAACAGTGCCCTTTAATTCTGACGTATCTTAAACACTGTCAGAACTTCTTCCCAGGCTATCCTGAGATGTTACCTATTTTATGGCCTCTTCCCAGGCTATCTTTAAGTCTCTACCTTTAACAACATTCTCTGTTAAGTATTCATGCTTATGAGAAGTCTTTACTGAACCTGAGTATTTGGTGGTCTTGCTCTCCAGCATTCACTCACCTGTGGGAGCACAGGTTCCTTGATTTAAAGAAAATAAAGTTAGACTTGTTACTCATAACACTAGGAAATATCTCTAGTCTTGCCTCAAGTAAAAGGGGGTGATGAGTGCTGTTTACATATTCTGCATCACGGTGGTTGCTTTAAGGTCACTTTTGTTGCTTTGTCTTTTTATCCCATTAGCAACGTAATTAACTCTCTTGAAGAGCTTCATCTGGTTCAGGGAGGGTGTCTCCTTCCCCTAATGATAATGGTCGGCAGCGTTTACCTTGTTTTCCATTTGTAAGCATCCCTATTGGAAGCAGTCTGTGAAAGACCTCTATGCAAATCACCTGTTTAAAGATCTCTTGGCTCAGGCAAACCAGCTCTAGGAAGCTGTAAATCAAACATCAAGGCCCAGATCTCTGTTGCAGCATGAATATTACTAATTTTTTAAGTTAGTTTTGTGGAACCTGAAACTAAAGAGACCAGGTATTTCTGCAGCAGATAGCATCACTGAGCTGTTCAAAGGGGAAATTGAGAGCTGTGGAGATATGGCTGTTGTGGAGGTAGATAAGGACAGTATGAGGACATACCTGAGACTTGGTTTTAATGAGGGAAATACAGCAAAGGAAGTTGCTAGGTGATTGTGGCTTTTAATCCACTTGGAAAAGTAGGCCAGGCTATCCTGAGATGTTACCTATTTTATGGCTAGGGTGAAAGTATGTGAAATAGTACCTGAAATCTTTGGACATGTTTTAAGAAATGCAGTGCAGTTCAACTATAACAATACTGAGCTTAATTGCCATTTTATTTGAGCAGGATTCACAGTTAAATTCTATCTATAGCTGCTGCAGAACCTGTTAAGAGAAAAAGACAGCACTTTTTAAGGTAACATGATCTTTTGATGCTGCAGCTTTCTTTCACTTATCAATTTCCTTATGCCTGGATTATAACAATAAGAATGTAATGAAGATATCAAGACAGCTTCATCTAGGCTATAGGTCTTCTTCTGCAATACGTCTCTATTTTCAGCAGCTCACTGTTTCCTCTGTGATTAAAGTTGACTTCAAGTGAAGCTGCAATGCTGGCAAACACTGGAAAGCTGTGGAAGTTGGGCTCGCTGCTCCTTAATGTTATTGCAGGAAACCAACCACTGGAACATGAGCTCACCACACAAAATTTCTCAGTTTTCCTTTTGTCTTTTCCAGACAGCTGAGTAATTGCCTGCACTCTTAGGTGTAGAGCCTTGTGAATGATTGTCTTGTTACTTGCCTGACAGATGCTAAACCTGCTATAAATTAAGTTGTCTACTTGTTTTATCAGGCGAGTGGGGTGCATTAGTCAATATTTGAGCTGAGAAATAGGGGGAATGATGTGGAATGTTCACTGGAACATGATCCAAAACCTTGGTCCTGCACGTCTTCAGGGACATGGTTGGTTTTGATTGGGTTTTATTTGCCCCTGATGATTTTGAGTGAAAGTAGATGCAGCTCAAGCAGTAAAATCATCCCAGATTTCTCTCTGTCATTGATTGCTAGATGGGAAGCCAAAGGAGCACCATGAAGGAGCTGCCTTTTTGCAGGTTCCAGCGCTGCTCTTTGCTGACTCGAGGCGGGTTATAGTGCAGAGCTGCTGGCTAAGTTTGGGGACACTGGGTCAATGTACTGTTCTTTGTTAGCATGGCAGGTATTTTCTTGCATGCATGAGCCTGTCTCCTTGGCTTTGATAACATCACTGAACAGCCATGGGAGTTCCTAATCAGAGCAGAGGCTGGATGCTTCTGAATTGATGGTTTTTGACTTGCTCTTTGAAGTCTTCAAGTTACAAAACTAAAACCATTGACTAAATGCTGTGAAACTTTCTTTTACACTAATATTAGGGAGTTGAGGACTTAATATATTTGAATCACAACTATAATGTCCTGTTTGTCTACCAAACAGTTGCATTCTGCAGAAGGCATTGGTTAGACTTCATCAGGAAACTATTTTTGTACATTGGCTGTTTCCTCGAGTATGTTGATTTTTGCCAAGCGCGTCATTATCCTTTCCACAACAGAACCTTCTGGAAAGGAGCAAAAGCTTCAGGGGGGGAAAGGGAGGGCGAGCTTTTGTCATTTTAAATTTCTCACAGATAGCTCAGGGTAGCAAAACAATTAATGTTTCATTATTACCACAATAGATTAAAACATCTGCAATAAATAATGCTGATGGTTATTTGTGATGGCATGAAGTATTGTTTTTGTTCTCTTTTATAAAATTACAGCTCATTAACTGTCATAAAGCAAAGATACCATAAATAAAACAACTAGTAGTGTTTCATTTCCCAGAAATGTGAAAGCCTGCTGTTTGAGAACTTTGAAAAGTTTGTTTTCACAGCTGGAACAGTCAAGTATTGGAATATATTGGGGTCTGTCACTTTTGTGACCAGAGAAATTGTGAAAATTTGGACAATTTTTTGTCCTCTTGACAAAGTTAATACTGCTCTTATTTTCCATCTAATCATGAAGCATTTTTTATTTAAGCCACAGGGCACCTGTATTGACCAGCAAGTCTGCGTGTGTACATATATATATTTAAATATTTATATATAATTTATATTTAAATACAGAAGAAATTATTTAGGAGTTATTTCCAAAAAAATAATCAGAAAA
>NW_008237447.1:5594173-5597309 GCF_000691975.1 Corvus brachyrhynchos
CCTACAAACAAAGAGTACAAACAACAGAGTAGTTGCCCAGATATCCCCACACTGAACCCCATAACTCGTGTTTATAGTGATGTTTTAGGAAAAAGCCTAATCTTAAATGCTACTTGTTTATAATGATCCAATCGGTCCTTCATCAGAGATCACCTCATCTCACCTGAGATCACAGCAGGTTTATGTGCTCTCAGCTTTCAAGCTGTGAGAATAGAGTTGCAGAGGCTCACTTACCTCACAGGTGTGCAATGATATAACTTTCAGATTTGTTTCCAATTTATTTGCCATAGGCAGGCTTCTACAGGAAAACAAGACTGTTTGAAAAGTGGAATGATTGGAAACATACCTCATTGTCTCAAGTTTTGAATGATATTTCAAATTTCCAGACCCAGATTTTCTCCTGTTCAGCTTGGGATTTCTGACAGATACAATCATGTGGTAGTCACTAGGAGTGTTTTGTCACTGGCCAGGACATGAGCCACATTCATGCTGGAGCTGTGGACTGCACACATGCTGTGTCTTGTTGTGGGACACTTCAGCCCACAGCTGTGCTCTGCACAATAGAAAATCCTCCTCTGGATTTAACATTTCTCCGCATTAGGGCTAAATTTGTATTTTGGCTATGGCAGTCTGTATTTTGAAACACTCTTTGTTCCTGAGGCAATTTAGGATTAGATTAAAAAAACTTGTCTGGCAGTCTAAGACAAAGTGCTCAGTTTCCTGCACAGTGCAATCCTCCAGTCCAAGGTCCAGAAGACATCAGGTAACAACCAGGGCTTGTGTTGGGTTTTTAATTTTGGGGTTTTGGCAGGGTAGAGCATGGTGAGAAAGAGGAGGTTTTTAAATTACAATTTATTTATTTATTTAATGCCTGAAAGTATATTCTTCTGCTGCCAGAAGCAGTTGCACTGTAGAATTCCATTCCAAAGGAGAGTTTGGAGGCTGGAAACAAGCAGGAGCCCAAACAAGTTCTGAAAACAATATGTTTAGGACTGCACAGAAGGAAGGAAAGAAACAAAGCCCTGAGAACATTTAATAAAATATTACTCTGGCGAAGTAAGTATCTCTAGAGCTTATCACCATGTATGGATACTGATAGTTCAGGCGGAGTTTCAGTTCTGTATTGAAGTGCAGAAAGTTTCCTGGACACCTGCCTGAAAAGGGGGTACTTGTCTCTTTGATCTGATTTACTGGTCAGTCCTCATTTTAATATTTACTCACCTTTTTTTGAGACCATGCCAATACAAAAAGATTTTCTAAATTAATTTGGCGTTAAATCCATCTTACTGTTAAGGTGCTCATATGGGACTGGGAAGCTATATTCTTTTTTCTTGATAAATAATAAGCCCAAAGTGCCCTAAAGAATGAGGAAGCCCAATTGATAGACGCAGACTGTCTGTACTCACTTCTGCTAATGATGGTGATAATCCCTAGAAGTTATAATTCAGGATGAGCTGTGGGAATATTGACCCCCTTTTTCCTTCCTCTGGGGTACTTCTTTGATTTATGGAAGTGTGGGAAAACCCGTCTTATGCGCTTTTAAAAGTGAGGTTGAATTCCAGTTTCTGCCATCCAAGCAGAACTGAGCCCACACTATTGGTGACATTAAGCTTGGTAGGGTTTTCTTCTGATTTTTTTGGATAAATTACTAGTATGGCCTATCCTTTCTATGCCTTGGGTTTAAAATGCATTTCTGGATGAGGAGTTCAATGCAGCTTTCAGAAAGAAAAGATGGCAGTATGCTTTGAAGTAGGTGAATTGACTAAATATTTCACCTTTCAATTTTAGGGAGTAAAGGCTGGAATAACAGATGGTGGTCTATATTTTCAGCAACACACAGCTACGTTTCTGAAAAATGCAGTCTATTATATGAAGAAATGCATGTGGGGAATCACAAAGGAGGGTGTAACTTTTGGAGGGTTTGTGTGTAGGGATTTTTATCCTCCTTGCTCCTTTGAAATAGTTGACTTCTTTCAGACTTGGGCACAAATTCTGACTGTGCTGACCACATCTACCAGCTGTCAATACACACAAAGAGACAGTAAAAGCACAATACACAGGAAAAAAAAAATCTGTGTGTTGGAAATACAAGCTGCTCCAAGTGAATGTTTATGCGTCAGTGCTGTGCAGCACAGCTTTAGGCAGCAGTCGTGGCTAAAGCCATGGAAGGAGCCTAATCCCACTGAAACTGGTCTGAGCAGGGACTTCTCAGCTACTTCTACATCCCCAGTGATTCAGCTGTTCAGCACTAGCCAAGACATTTCTGCACACAGATCAATAAGATATGGTGCAGTGCAGATGTTCTTTGCTGTATGAAACTTGGCAAGACTGTGTAGAGTAGATTTTAGTGGTCTGAAATGTCTGAACAAAAGGATCATCTCTTGCTTCAGCAGCACCACAGCATTGTTTAGAGTTTCCGATTTTACAGATTGTAAATCTGTATCCAGTTTCTTCCGTAGTTCAGCACTGGAGCCGTGATCATTACATTTGCTGATTATCACTGATGAACAACTTCATATTGCCTGAAACTATCCACCAATTTGTAAACCTAAACAGTCCTTCACATTTCATTCCAGAAAGGCTGTGAAATATGGAAGGAAAGTTCCTCCAAGTAATTTATCCTTAAATAGCTTGTCACTGCAATGCAGAACACGTGAATCCAAGGAGAATACACAACAATCCCAGTGGACCATAACTTAATTTACACCCTGTAATGTGCTAGACAACCTGCCCAAATCTGGGAGATCCTGGCACTGAGCCTTCTACCTGTGCCTAGTCTCAACTATTCTGGATGGTTTTTTTTATCTTCTTCTATCATGACAGATAGGAAGGGAGTAATCTCCAAGGGAACACTTGCTCCTACCCAAGCAGTCTAAGTGACATCTGTGAGCATGACATGCAGACGCAGCAGTTCGTGTTTGCTGCAGAATCTGAGTGCTTGTGACTAATTGCAGCTGAGGTTGACTGAGGACATTCAATAGAGAGAGAGTATTTTGCATCATAAGGCTGTCGGATTTTTCTTTTATTCATGTGGCATCTCTCAAAAACGTTCTGTGTGACACTCAGGAGAAAGCTGCAGGGAAATAATGTGGGAGGCAAAAATGTGCTTTTATATCTACATACATATATATATATA
>NW_008237447.1:5597732-5625014 GCF_000691975.1 Corvus brachyrhynchos
TATATATATATATATAATGAAAGTACAATTCAGCACAGCAAGGATAAAATGCCTAAAGACATGGAGCTCAGAAAATATTAATGGCCTTTCCTTCTCTAGCTTACACCTTAATTATCCTGGGATGCCCTTAGAGCTGAGGCTAACAGAATAACTGTGCATCCTTGGGGTTTCTTGGGTGGGGAGTGTTAAGTGCCAAGTGATGATCAAATATCTGGAATGATTTGCAAATCAGCTCTTTGTGATGTGTACAGGATACTACTGGTGGTAGTGCTTCTAATTACTACCTACTCACAAATGCAGAGAAACGAACAAAGCGATCTGAAATGCCAGGAGGAAAGAATTTTCTCGGTGGCCTACAGATGGCAGACCAATATAACAGATGAGTGATATGCTTGAAGCCTGTTTCTCTGAATATTAGAAACATAGAACACCCTATTTATTCAGGTTTTCATGGAGAAAGAAGTTTTAACTGGGTCACTATAAAATGCAACCACTTTTGCACTTGCGCTACTTCAGGCTGTTCAAGTTCTTTCATTTTGCGCTTTAAACCGTGTTCAAAATTCAGTCCAAAAGCTCTTAACTGGAAGTGTTTTAAGTGTTATTGGACTTACCCTCAAGATTTTGATAATTGAGTCCAAATTCTCAAAGATAAACATGCACAGGAGGACAATTAGACTTGATTTTATGTAGTCCATGTCTTCAAATTACTCCACTTTCTTAAGAATGTTGCAATTGTTTTTGCTGACATCTTATACATTTTTGTATAAATATAGATTAGCTTTTTTCCTGTAGAAGACACCAGTGGATAAAACTTATTGTTGACTTTTTTGATCATTGAATAAAAAACTAAAATTTTTTCAGAAGCTTTTGGTCTGGAAGGGAGGAAGAATCATAGACACAGTAAAGCTTTTGTTTTCTCTTCCTCTTGAGCTCTGAGCTTTAGTGGATGATTTGATACTCTTCTGCATCTTTAGCTCATAAAAAAACTAATTCCAGAAGGGGAAACAAAATAGCAGCAAGCCTATTTTTTCACTTGGAGAAAAAGAAGTTATTGGGAGGGTAAAAAATATGAAAATGTGACTTTTACCAGTCTTCTTGTTCAATGAATATCTAACAGAAAAGACATCTTAAATGCTGTACTCTTTCAAGTGTCTTGTACTTGTTATATAAAACATTATTAAAAAGGAGTTGGAAAAAAAAAAAAGCTGTTGCAGGTCATACCCTTTCCATATTGTTTGTAAAATGGCTAATGGCTAGAAAATCAAACTTGCTGTACTTCACTGTTTTTGTCTTCTTTTTTTTATGACTGTAGATTGAAATAGGCATATTTAAAATATTGTGAAGTATGGAAGTGATTACAACCTGCCGCTTAAGGCACGACTCAGGAAATTGAAGAACAGGGGCTTAAAAGTAGTCCCCAAACAACGGGCTTAACAGACTTTCTCACAAAACGCTTCGACAACTTTTTTTTAAACCAGAAAATACTCAGTTTCAACTGAGGGACTGGAAAATATTTTGCTATATTCTTGAACTGTTTTCTATTACGGAAATCAAACAAGCTTTCATGACGGATTACTCTTCAGGCAAGGGGAAAGGAATGCTGGTGGAGGCCGCATGCAGGTCTGTGGTCTGTGCTCTGCCCCACTGTTGCAGCTAAGCCTGTCTGAACTGTCTTCTAATCCACAAGTGTTATTCTGGCTGTTAAAAACCTAGTGAAGCAAAAACTCTTAAATCTAATTCATTTGAGCAATATATATTTAATACACAAAGTGGCTGGAGAATGGTATACGGTCTTTCTGAGCTGCCCTTGTGTTATGGAACCATGACAGAGTGGAGTCATGATCTGCCCTGGCATTCTCTGCATTATTTGTCATGCATATGTTGGAGTGGGAAAAGAATAAATTTCCCTGTATATTAACTTCAAACGTATTGGGAGAGAGTCTGGTTGCATATCTGCCACAAAGATGAAATGTGGAAGTGGCTGCAAAGGTTGTTGCTTAACTTTGCCATGTATGAATGTCAGAGCCTTGCTATCTCTGTTATAACAAAGATGTTATTTGAGGAAAACTGTTTTGAAAATCGGCCTATATTGGAAATCCACATAAGAATGCTGAGGGGGTATATGAGAACAATGATGCTGCATCCCTAATATCAGGGTGACATGTGCCTGGCTGCTGGCTGGGTTGCTTTCTGTTGGTTTCTTTTCTTTTTTCTTTTCCCCCCCTCTTAAAAACTGGAAATTATATGCAGTTGGAAGAAAAGGGGGGGAGATAATCTTGCTTTGAAAATGGCTTCTGTCATGACACTAAGCTTTGCTGTCTCTTGAGGTTTCTCAAACACCAGAGCACCAAATGAGACTAAGTAATTAAATGCGAAAACTGATGAAATAAGTTCTGCGAGTCTTTGCTGGCTCATGGGAAGGGGCTTCTGAATCAATGCTAAGGTGATGAACTGGCATGATTCAAAGGGAACAGCATACTGAAACACTTTGTTTTAATGAGTCTGCAGTCTGTGACTTCCAGCCTCAGAACTGAGAGTTCAGGTGGCTAAAATGGGACTTGTATTCTCTAAAAGTGTGAGAGGAGACAGAGGTTCTGACCCATTTTCTTTCTTCTTCAGACTGCAGAAGCTCTGCTTTGTGTGCCGTATGCCAGCATAGAGTATCCTTATAGCAACAACTGTATAGCCAGAGTTGCTTTGAAAGGTAATACTTACAATGTGCTTTCTGTATAATGTGACCTAGCAGTTACGAAACAGGAGGTTAGTGAAGATTATAGAAACAGCTGTCTGCTTTATGCCACTCCCACGCAGTCCCTGAGCCAAACTTGGAGGACCTAACAAAGTGAGGCATATTGCAGCCAAAATCTTTTCTTTGTAAGGATCCATGTATACATAAAGAAGTCAAAATAGATTCAGCAGTAGTGAATCATACTTCTTTATAGTTTGCTCTGACTAGATTACCATTACTCCAATATCCTTCGTTTGCAAGCAAAAATATGTGCTGCTGCCTTTTTCAAGCTACTCTGGGGAGACATTTCCTCAGGCATCTATCCAGAGAGAAAGAGAAATTGAACCAGCATCAGTTCTGTTATTTCTCTCCAAAAAATTCATTTATTTAGAGCACAGGGAAAGTGTAAAGCAGTTTCTTTCTTTTCTTTTTGTGTCTTTGATTCTATTTCTGTTTTATAAGAGTAAGTATGAGCTCTGAGCCTGCAGTTTACTACATGCATATGGACAGCTGCACCTGTACAGAGCCATGCTGGCTTCAGTGAGGCACCATGTGGGCACAGCAATCTGCCCACCCGTAAGTTGTAAATCTCAGAATGAGGAATTTAACTTGTTTATGTAGTGTTCTTGGAGGAGCAAGGTATTGGAAAGCGCCTGTAGGGTGTCAGCAGGTGCCATATGTGTTTTCCCACACAATCTTACCAAGGCACAGCATTCCTGACCTGTAACCACCCTCCTTGTGCATATGGTGTGCAAGCTGATGACCATCCACGAGAGTGCTGCTTGCATGGAGATGAGGTCAAAGCAAGTCTTGCTGTGCTTACTCCAGTTTGTAGCTGGTGTTATGCTGCTACAAGGCAAAATAATGGAAGGCAATTTCCAAATCTCATTCCATTTAAATTTAAATATATTGATATCTGTTGGTGTTTTCTTAGCTGTATTTTTCGTTATTCTTACTGAAGTTCAGATTTTGCCTGGATGTGTGGTTTGGAGGACAAGTTGTTATTTACAGCAGGATAACAATTAAAGATACTGAGCCATAAAGGCAAAGAATCACTGCTAATGCACCTTGCAAGAGGGCACGAGAAACTGCATCCACCTGTTCTAACCGGGCTTTCAGACTCATCTGTGTTTTATCCATCTTATCTAAGAGTCACAGGTCTGGCTTCCTTGGGTACCACCATCAAAGGAGGCTGCACCCAAAACAGCAACTGTTTCTGCCTTCATTCAGGCTTCACACAGGCAGAAGAGTAGTCCTGCCTTCTGCCCCACCTCTCTCTTCCCAAGTACCAAACTCGCATCAAAATTTTTGCAATATTCTTTACTCTGTACAGTTTATCATCATTCTCCCTCCAGGCTATCATCATTCTGTCTTGACTGCAAGTCGACTAGCTCTACTTCAAAATAATTTTTCTTTTTTTCTTCTTATTATTTTCTTATTATAGAAGCATTAAAACAATGATGTGCAAATGGAACATGGGTCCAAAGAAATTGTTGAAAGTTTTTCATGTACCTGAGATGCACTATGTTTTTGTCTCAGACTTGTCTCAGATTTGTTTCACTATTTAATCAGGATTGAAAACTGCTTTCTGTTAATAATCAAGGGTATCAAAGAGGGCTGTATCAAGTTTCTGTGTTTTGAGAAGACTGCAAATCATTTTCAGGAGGTGGGTAATTAAATACATAGTCTTTTGTGTCTTTTTCAACTGAAATTTCAGAAGGGTCTGTTTATCTGAAGATGTGAAGGAGATAAAAGTATCAGTAGTCTGTATTAGACTTTGGGTTTGCAAAGGCAGAGTTCTGGTCGTGAAGGAGTTAACAACTGTGTAGAAGCCTGTGTTAGATTTTTTTTCAGTCAATCAGCCCTGAGATTGACCAAAATGCTTTCGAATGCTAACAGATCAAGTTTTATCACAACGTAAACTAGATCATTTAACCATTTAAATAACTCAAAAAACTGGAATGTCCTTGGTGAGAGAGAATGAAAACACCAAGAGTTCAACAGCATGGTGTCCGTGCAGAATGTGCCTGTCCTTGGCTCAGCTGGGAGCTGGCCGTGCTCCCCACCCCGGTCCAGCAGGAGGGTGGACACGCTGCCCACTTCCCTCAGCAGATGTCCTGCTGCTTCCTGGAGCAGCCAACTGCAAGCTGTGTTCTGTGTTTTGGTCTTGAACAGTCACTTACAACATTTAGGCACTAAATTCTACTGCATTCTCTTCACAGAGAAATTCAAAGAAACTCTGACAAGTCCCTGGTACTGTAATTTTGAAGAACAGGATGTGCATGACTATAGTTGAGCAATTCCTTTGATGCTTCCCAATTATCCTGTAATATGCCTGTGATTTAATTTCCATTAAATGTCACTAGCAGATTAATCTCTCTTAAAATGCTGAACAGGCAAACAAATTACTGCCTTATTATCAAGTAATTTTAGTGTGGGTTGAGCAGAACCTAAAGCAAGTTGATCTTGTTCTAAATCAAGGATACAACCTGATAGGCAGGTTTATATGTAAGGGGCTGAGAACTTAAATATTTGTCTTTTTTTTTTTTTTTTTGCAATTGTGCATTGTTCCTTGTCTGAATAAAAAAATTATCCTCTGTATCTGATAGGAGAATAGAAGATCACACATTGTGTAAAGGGTTACCATAATGTATGCAGTAGGCATTCCTTTTTTAAACAGGCTTTTTTGGAGTCCTGTTTGACTTTTAGTTTTTTTCCAAAGCTGATTTGGATAAGCTCAATTGCACCCAGCTTGGGTGGCTGTGGATTTTTACCATGTGACCCTGAATGTCTCAATCACTCTAGAATATCCTTGTTATATCTTTTTCCATAGATTTATATGGAGTGGTGTCTTTTTTTTTTTTTTTCATTCATGCTGCTTTTTTTAGTCAAAATGCTGAAGACTTTGTAAGAACAGTGGAATATAAGAGAATATACTAATAAATTGTCTTGATATGTATTTTCCAAAGTGCAAGAGTGCGCTCCAACAAAACCAGTTGTGACATCTTGAAGTAGCACTACTTTTATGTGGCAGCTGCCATAAAAATGTGTTTTTCATGGGCATCTGTACAACAGGCTGGAGTATGCATAGTAATTTTCTTGTTTCTGTTTGGCTCTTGCTGGTTTCCATTGAGAGTTCTCTTATAGCTCTCAATTCAATTCTACTTGAACTTTGTATGATATTTCAAGGAAAATGAAGCAGTTATGATCTTTGCCTAAGTAAAATTCCTTCCTATTTTTTAAACCATACTTCTATGGTTTAGAATGTTTTGTTATAGCCAGAAAATATTATAAATTCTAGAATATTCAACTTTTTACTTGATGTTATTCTTTTCGAGGGCAGTGTGCTTATCAAAGGGATGTTACTGGAGTGATAAGCAGAATAGCAGATGTAATGTTTCCTTTGTTTAAAATCAGTGCTCTGGGAAAGAGGAGAAACTGTGATATGAAAAACTGCTGAACTCCATACCCCAGAAGGAACCGAGGCCTCTTTTATCATAGAGTCAGATCACATTCAGCAGTGGCAGACTTTGATACTTAAACCACTGGAGTCTTGTTCACAGTCACCTTGCTGCACTTCAGTTAATAACATTTATACTCTAATTTCTGTACCAGATGGAGGTAGTCTATACATACATGGTAGAAAAGAGGGCAAAATGCAGTCTTGTAATGCCATCAGTCCTCACAGAAATAACTCTAACAGCAGAGATAGAATGGGATTTGGGAACCTGTCTTGGAAATCCCCATCAGTCCATGGTGACAGCTGATGTACAAAATAAAAAGTAAGGATTTTAAGGAATGGCTCTGATGGTCTTCCACATGGTGCTGGTAATGGGGATTTTGGCATGGCAGGACAGTAAATCATGTCACGTGGGATTGCATGTTACATTACTGCCTTTCCATTCAAATATAAAGAAGATATTTATTATATCACAGAACAGGCTTTAATGTGCCTGAATTCTTTGCTCCTAGCACAGAAAATTATTTGCAAGACTATCATAGTATATATGGGACACTGCTGCAATTTATGTTACTGTGGTAACTACAACCAGAGACCTGAGGTGCCGACTCCTCCTCATACATCACCCTTGGCTTTAATCACTGACTTCAGACTTGCTTTTATTTTTGGTGTAGAGTTAGGAGTTTGGTATGTTCTTTATGCCCCACGTGGTGCAGGTCCCACAGCTCACAACAGGAGGCCGGGCTGCTCGAGGTTCAGGAGGTCATTCCACTCGAGGAAGTGCTCGTGCTTAATGGCCACTAAGGGCAGGATTCATCTCTTTCAAAGCAGTTGGAGGGAAGCTCTCTAGGACACGATTAGGGTTGTTTCTCTCCTGATTACTGAGGGAACCCAGGAGCACCATCTTCATAAGCTTTTGCAAAGAGCTCTGATTCATGTCCACCAAAGGAGAAAAAGCCACCTTTTTTTCAGCTTGAATCTCAAGTGAACTAGGCTTTTCTCACACGTTTGATCTGAAATCGTGTACAATGAGTGAAACACAGTTTTTCCTGTACCTTGCCAAAGTTCTTCAGGGTTTTTTTAACTTTAGCTAATTGTTTCCTGCACTTATAGTTGAGAGGTGTTTGATATAGGCCTCTGGATTTAATGATGTTTACTGAACAACTCCATGCCTAATGCCTGGGTTTCTGCTTTCTTTATAGATCTTGTTTATGCCCATTATAACAGTTCATTTTCTCTATGGAAAATAAGGGGACTCAACAACTGTAGAAAACAATAGGTTCTGCAGTGCATTTTATTGATGGTTGTTTACTACAACCAAGCCTAGATGAGGGAAGGGTTTAAAACTAGAATTATTTTTGTGCTTTCTGTTAGAAACACACTCATGGTATTTTAAGTATGTTGGCTACACCTACTAATTTTAAATAAAGCAGCCTATTCCTGCATGTATCTGTCATGTGTACAATTAGTTGCTCAAATAATCAATTAGCCCTCACAGGGGGAGGTTTTTTAATTTGAAGTTATTTGCAAGCAATATGTATGTAAGGGCTTCTCCCAGCAGGTTGTACACAAAGGGAAATTTTTGCATTAATTGTGTTTTAAACAGCAAACCAGCAAGTTTTGCTGCAAATTGTTTCTTCATTTATTAACTTATTTTCATAGAAATCTCTTAAAGGAACTAAGCAGGAAGTTAAAACAATGCTGGACTGTACTTAATGAAGCCAAGTTTGCAAGCTTAAAAAGCAGGCTTATAGCCAAGAAGAGAGGGCTTAAGACAGCTTCTGATATTCCCCTTTAGAGATGATGAGATATCAGGTCATTAAAATGTCTTGCTTTGCAGGGAAGGATCAGGAAACTTTCTTAGCTGCAGGCTGATGCCAAATGACATGGAATATAGCTGCAGAAAGTGGTTTATAATTTGGTTTAAGAAAGTGCAGGTAGCACAGAGCCTGACTTGACGTGAAAGTATGTTTTAGATTAGGCATTATGCAAAAAAAAAAAAAAAAAAAAAAAAAAAAATCTTCATTTCATTCACCCTCTGTTTTCAGTTGGTCAGAAGAGAAACCTATTAAGCTGTGGGGGAATGTTGCCTGTGTTAGAAAGGGTTTATGAGGGGGGAATGGACTTCGGGACTATGACTGAGAGCAAAGTTTGGAAGAGATTCTTGGAGCATTCCAGGAGCGCATTCCCTTTGAGGAACCAAATAGGACATGGTTTTGGGTGCCTGGCCATTTTGAACACCAGGTTAGCATGTTAGCTGGCTGTAGTAATTTGCCAGGAGGAAATATCTGTAAGATACAGCTCCCCCTCTATGTATTTAAGCAATTATCTGTTGCGTCAGAGGAGATCACAGCCCTTCAACTTCCCCAGTAGCAGAGGAACTGCCAAGTTGATGTGTCTTGTACAACCTAGAGCTGTACTCTGTACAGATGAGAGTGCTCATCTCCCATAGACCTATTCCTGATTATTTTTGTCCCTTTCTGTAGGTCCTGGTACATATTTGCCTGTGCAGTTTCTGATGTGTAGACAGGCAGCAAAAATTAGTGATCATAGTAAACACCTTTGTTTTGCCTTTCTTCTGCTTTTTCTGTGCTACCTTTCATGCTCTCCTCAAATTTTATGGGCATCAGTAATGAAACACCCTAGAGACTGAATATTCTTTCTGCTTGCCAAATGTAGAAATGCTCCATCCTTATTTCTGCTGGTCTGCTGCTGATCATCACCTTCTGTCTGTGATGAAGGACATTTTAAACTTGAGAAAATTATGTTGTTTAGGAACATTGGTATTGGTTTTATTTTTCTGTTTAGGAAATTGGAACATGATAAAATGTGTAAAATAATTTTGTACATCTGTAGAAAAGTGTTATTCCATGATAAAGGCTGTGTTAAATCCTAATCAATACACACCTGATTGTGGATTTGTGCTAAAGGAGACTTACAAAAAAATTCTTTGAAGAAGCCAAGTTATTACTTGATTCTTATCAGATATAGATTTTGAAGGCAAAACTATATTTTTGACTGAAATAATCTTCATTATAAAACCTCAATATAAAACTTTCCTCGTGTTTTTTTTTTTTTTTTTTTAGGAACAGCAGATATATTTTAAAAACTCAAAAACCAAAATGTATAAGACTTAACCAACATTAGAAATACTACACGTAGTGTATCTAAAATCATTCCTTTGTAAGGAGTATGAATAATGTTGTAGGAACAAACAGGTTACAAGAACAGTTTTTTTAAGTTTTTCTTTTAGTGAGCAAAGGATCTAGAAGGTACACTGAGGAAAAATTAGTTTTAAATAACTTCACTCTTGGGGCTTAAAGACAGCCCTAAATAATTGTGCGCTGTTGTTTAGGTTATACTATCACTGACTTTGGAAATGCTTCCCCAAGTGCACATTTGTGGTCTGGTTTTCCCATGATACAGATGTTAGGTTCTCATGAAAACAATCAAATTAAATTATTTAATTCCCGATTTTTTTTTTTTTTTTTAAGATTACTTGATGGTTGAAGACTTAATATAGTTATTACTTATGTATTTAGTTTACATTAAATCAGCCTCTGTATGGGGTCAGGGCATTAGGAAAGAGAAAATTTTTGAGGTTTGGATGTTAATACTGTTTGGGGTGGGGTTTTTTTTTTGGTTTTTTTTTTGCTTTGGAAGTACTTCAGCAGATAAAGATGGAATTTCTTGAATTCAATAGTGGAAGAAGAGTAGTGAATAGAATGCAATTTTCTTGAATTCATTTGTCTATTGGGAAGTAACCTCTGTGAATAAAAATTACTGCTGATCATAAAGTAATTTCATGTATACAAGCAGCTGTAAGATTTCTGATGTCTGTTTCTGGTTAACACACAGGCCTGCTATGTAACTCCTTCCACGTTTGTTATTGATTGAGGGTTCTTTCTTTCTTGAAGGGAAATTCACTCATATAAAGTATTTTTAATCTTTTAGGACCTAATGGCCAAATATTGGTCCCAGTGCTAGTAAGCAGGGTTTAGACTGGAAGAAATGTTACTCATTTTACAAAGCAGAAGATTGAAGGAGGCACCAGGAAATCAGTAATATTAAGAATCATAAATGATAATTAAAATACTTCAAGCCATTATTTATGGATGCTTTCAATATATCATATGGTCTATGTGCTAGAAGTAATTTTTCCATGCTCTTCTCCCCAGGTAACATGCTGAAACTTTCAGATTCTCTGTTTGCCTCAAACTTTAGACAGTTGTCCAGGAATTAAGGGGCTTAGGAAAAATTTTGTGACTAACATCTGAATAATCAACAATAGAGTTAATATTGTGCATTGAAATAATCTTTACTGTAAACACCTCTAGGAAAAACTGTTTCCAATATAGCATTTTAAATAAATATTAGTGCTAATGAGCTGTATGAAGTTAGAAACTTAAATGAAGCTGGGTGGTGGTTGTAAGGTGTGCAAAACCATGAAGGCCAAGCCTAGGATCTATCTTAACTTGTTTTCTGTTTATGCCAAGAAAGGAGTGTTGGGGAGTGACGTTCCCAAGAGCCAGTGTGGTAAAAAGCTTTACATTTCAAATGCACGTATTTATTCCTGATGTATGACAGTATTTCCCTTCTCTGTGTGCCAAGGAAGGGAAAGACTCCCCACCCTGTCAGTTCTGCAATGTAAGACAGGTACATTTCTGGGAGCTGTTGCTCAAACAGAGCTCAGCCTGTACCAAAGTACTGGCCAGAACAGGTCTGTGCTGCTCAAGAGCTGCTGCAGGGCTGGAAGGCACAGACCTCCAAGTAGCTGCACCTCTGAGAAGGTCAGGTGGTTGTTGTTAATGCCATTTACTTTTTCTTTGAAGAATAAGTCTAAGCTTTCACGATGCTGTATTTTTGGGGGACAGCACAGATTGGCTTGGGCCCTGGAAACAATCTGTACCAGCAAAAGCTGAAAACCTCTGAGAAGAACCATAAAAAGGTCAAATGGAAAGGAGAAAAAAAATTAAAAGAAAATACACTGTAATACAAGATCGAGGCATCTTGCACAGCTTTTCTGTTTGTCATGCTCACCAAACTTGTTTTAGTTGACTTGTCTGGATACTTGGACCTGATGGGCATCCAGGCTTGCTGCCTTCTTCTTGAACACCTGCACCCCAGTGCTTCTCTCCAGGTGCCAGGCTGCCTTCCCCTGCTGGGATCCCAGGCCCTTCTGTCTCCCTCTGTGGTTTTTCATACAGCCTAGACTGATGTTGCTCCTACCTGACAAAGCTTTGATAGCCACTTTCAATAATGAAAACCTTACATTTTGTTTCACTTTGGTGAAATGATTGCTTTGTCCAATATTGGCATTTTCCACCCACCCTCCCCCCCCAAAAAAAGGTTTACTTTGTCATTGATAAAGGAGCTGTGAAAAGTTTCTGTTCTAAAATTTCCTGATTACAATAAATATACAAGAAGTGGTTATTCATACTGCATAAAATAGAAACCCAAAAGTCTCTAGGCATGTATTATTGATGGCATTACTGTATGCAAGTGGAATGTATAAGTGAATTTTATCAGTGCTCCTTCATTTCTTCAAAGAAATTACTTAATCTGTGACAGAAGTTGCCAAATTCATGTACAGTGTTTGCAACCGAACTCGCCGCAGTTAATCTTGAAGGCAAGTAAGAATGAACAGATTCAGTATCACTTTTTGTGTTTACTGAAATAAAAGCAATAAATAAAGACCAGCTTTCCCACGTGAAGTAGTTTTAATTTGGAAATATTTAACTTTCCTATGATTATAAAGAAGCCAGGAGCACCCAAAGTAAAATACCTTGTTTTCAACAGTTCTCTTCTTCCTTGTGATTTTAGCGTTCATACAGCGGAAAGTTCTTGTTTTCTTCATCTTGAGGGGGCCAATTCAAAGAGAAATGTGTTGGCACTCTATGTTCAGGGCAAATTGACCTGCATGTGGCAAATGGCAGCATTAAGACACCTCTAATGTGATTTTGTTTTGTTTTTCCTTGCAAAAATCAGTTAGGTACCTCAAAGATCAAGGGGATGTACTTAAGTGTGCCTGCCAGAATGCACAAGCTCTAACACGATGTTTTCATGTCAGTGACAGATCATTCCTAGCTGAGAGGTCAGCAGCGAGCCTTGTGTCAGGCTGAGTGCAAGCCTGCTGGTGCATGTCCCCTGGTGAGAACACCAGAGTTTGTACTTGGAACAAGCTGGGAGTTTGTGTGTGCTCAGGTATTACTGCTCAGCTACCAAACAATAGCTGGAGAAGCCATGGTAACTCTTTGTTGTGATCACCTGTTTGTACCTAAGTGTAGTAATTGCTCTTTGCACAAGTACCTAAAATTCTCATCCGGGTTCTTACATGCATCTCAGCTAGCACAGTGTCTTTTATTTCTTCCTTTTTTGTTGGGGTTTTTTTTTTTTCTCAAGCTTTGAGAAATGCTGCCTTTCTCTGTTCAGGTGTGCCCATGTTGACTGAAGTAAAGATTTGGATGCCCAGTGGCGATGTAAGCAGCAACAAAAAGGAAAGGTTGAAGTGATGGCTTTGAAAATCATACTGCAGCTAAATATGAGATATGAGGGCATATAGATAGTCTATTTCATATATTGTGTCCTTAACCTCTACATATTTCAATGTTATCCTTCTGTATTCAGATGACTGATAGAAATGATTTTATAATGCTCTGTGGGCTTGTGTTTGGTTTCCTTGTGATCCCTGATCCCCCAATCCTTTTCAGACTATGGCTGAAAAGTTGCTGGTTAGTCACTTGGTTATGTTTCAACAGGAGCATCAAAATCAAGCGCCTTTGAGGTCTATAAGGAAGGAAGCTGCTGTCAAGCCCAAATGAGATTATTTCTGATTTTTCTATTCTAGCATTTGTACTCCCCACTCCCCGATTTACTTTTCTGAAATATGAAATATCTGTGTTTTTATCGTGGAAACATCTATGTATGGAGGTTAAAGTAAACTCAATAACAATAAAAAAAACTCCATCAAACCCAAGCAGATGAGTGTTGGTAACCCATTAAAGCATTATATTGTTTCTAGTATTTGTATTGAAAAATATTTTAAAAGGGACTATAAATTATTATATGATAATAATTTTTGGAAACACATTGTGTACTTGAAAGCTTAGTTATACAAGAGGTAGCTAATTTTTAGAAAATCATGAAGTTGTCATTGTCTTCTGGTAGAACAACCAAAATGTCATAAAAATTGACCAAATATTTACAGCAGTCTGAGAAAGTGTAACTAATTGCACATCTTTGAATAAGTCTGATCTTCATCAATAAGCATGGGAATATTACAGGCTTTTGTCTTTTGTGATTTTTTTTTTTTCCTTCTTTTCTTAAAACCCTGTGCTTTTTGGAATATCTTAAGACAATATATCAAGACACTTTGCTGTCTTGATTCCTAGCTTTGAAGGACTTTGCTGTTTGGAGTACGTAGTCTAGAAGCATTCAATTTTCTTGGTGTTCTGCAGAGTTAGTGAGTCACATGGAAGTCAAAGGGCTAAGCAAAAGTCCTTGAAATTAGAACTTCACTAACATTTGTCACCTCTCTTGAGGTGCATTACAGTACACTAAATGTGGTGTAGATCTATTTTTTCCTAATGTAACACAAACATATAGAAGGAGAAAACTTGCTGCCTTCTTGCACATCCTTCAACTCATGTTGTTTGCCCAGGCATTTTTATACAGGAGCCCAAAATTAAAATAAAATGGAGAGAGTCTCACCATGAGGGAGATCCATCCCAACAGCCCATCTCTGCAAATGCTATTAGGTGGAATGTAACATCCAGATGTTGTCTCATGCATTTAGCTCATATGCAAAGCATTCCATTAGTAATATGATTCCACAAGAAACCATGAAACAAGAATAAAATAAAACCCAACAAGAGATGGTAAAAACTTGTTTGTTTTTGATTGCTGTGATAGTCCCTTCCCTTCCTATTTTCAATTCAAAATTATTTTCTTTTGCAATTCAGGTCTGCACATGTTCTTGGTGAGAAAACCCAACTAGTATGGTGGGATTTTACTTGAGTGATCTCAAATAATGGGGAGTAAACATGGGAGTCTGAGTGTCTTCCAGTTTGAAAAATACATTACTCAAATTTTTACCTTCAGTTGTATGGCACTTGCTTTTGAACATACAAATTTTAGAATATTAAATGCAAAACATACTTTAGACAGTGCTGCAAGATCTCAGAGAGTAATGCACGATAATTTTAAAATCATTATTTGATCAATGACCACCTCAGTCTTGTCAATACTGAAGCCTCCATCTTTGATTTTGAGGAAATGGTGGCCCACAGTGATAAACACCTGGTAAACAACTGAGCAGTGCAGGATAGTTGTATGCCTGCATTAATTTTTGATGGTGATGCAGACAAGTACTGTATTGAACTATACTAGGCAATGTTCTGAATTAGAGATTAACTACATCTGTAACAAAATTGGTTTTGGCTTAGTTACTGAGTCTAATAGGCTCACTTTTCATGTGTACTGCACTGCATTAGGGCTTTTGGGGGAAGATGGTTCTGAAGTATGTCTTTATTTTTTAAGGCTTCCTAGTTATGATTTGCACATCAAGTAAGGGGAAAAAAAAAACAAATAAAAATGTTGGGTACTGTCTCCTAAAAGGTCTGTAATTCAACAATTACAGTTTTGTAAGGCCTTTTTTCTCCCCCACAAAACACGTATCCCTCCCTCTCATCATCTCCCCAAAAAAAGAGGAAGAGTTAAAAATGGAGTTTTCCATCTCTTCTTTTGGAGGAGTCAACTAAGTTCTGGTGATTTCACAATCTTTCAAGTTTAGAAGCTTGATATTTGACATGATTAACAAAATGCTTGTCTTAACACATTTTGTGGCATGGAAGCAAATATTCCCGTGTTTGTCTGCAGTTCTTCACCAACAGAAATGTTTGGATTTCTTTTTATAATGTGGTATTACAAATGGTTACCTAGGCCCAATATATTTCCATTATGTAAGGCGCTGTACAAATACTGCAATAAATGACGAGAAGAAAACTCATAATGAGAAAACAAATTGAGCTTTTATGCGATTTCTGGAAAGATTTACGTAGTCTTAAACCACCTTTTCCATGAAGTCAATTGTGCATAAAGTTCTCACAGAAGTCATGCCCATCCAGAAGCACGTTTGAAATGAAGTCCTATTGCCATGTAGTACAAAACACTCATGGGCCTGTAGGGGTGGGATCTGTTTGTTCAGCTTGGGAAGGCATCATTAAGAATTTACTTTTTTGTCCAACTAATTTTTACCTTGTCAGTTGAATCAGTTAGTTATTAATATTAATAGTTAGAAAGGCAGTTAATTGTTGGCTAAATAATAAAGCAGAGCTTGAGTAATAAGATATTCCAAAAAGCACACAGTTTTAAGAAAAGAAGGAAAAAGACAAAAGCCTGTAATATTCCCATTCTTATTGATGAAGGTCAGACTTAATCAACGCAAGTAATTCCAGTCTGATATAGCAGTGTCATGTTGATACAAGTTATAATTTGGGTGGTGAACAGAAAAAAGCCATTATATAAGGATTAAATGCTGCAGAAATACTGAGCACAATGGCATATGACACGGTATTGTCAGTCAATCTCTTAGACACGTTTCTTTTCCCAAATGTTAAGAAAGAATGAAGCATAGTATATTGTATGCAAGATAAAATTGTTGTATTAATGTTAATTTCCCTATGTATTTAATCTCCCATTATATTTGGATTTACATTTTTATTGCTTTGGACAACAATATTTTTGCATGCTGTGGCATTAGTTTTTTAAATTGCAACTTTGTGCTTTCAAGCATAGCCATTTTCATTTGAAAAGGATATACTGAAAATGTTCTAAAGAGACCCAACTGTCATACAATGCTTTCCAAAGCTTTTTCCCAGGATTTAATCACCAGTCCTCTCATTTGACCTGCAGGGAAACAAGTACCTCTCTTATCTAAGCATAGATCTCCCAAGTAGGAAATATTATGTGGGAAAAGTAGTATTCTGGTTTTGCTTTCTTTAAAAATCATTGTGATTTACCTTGTACTAAAGTCACTTAAACTGTGTGGGTTTGCTAGGAAGGGTTTGCTGCACATTTTAAGTGAGCATCTGGCACACATGCAACTGTGCCATATGCAATCCCAGCATCTTTAGAAGGTGAAAGGCCAGTGTAGTGGTAATTTTGCCCTCTTTGCACCAGATGTTAAAGCTCTGCAGTGTCCCTGAGTGACCATTAGATCACAGGCAGCTGGGATTGGAGCTTTATGTTTAATTTATTATCACACTATTAATCTGACTTTCAGAACTCTCTTTCTCATCATTTCCAGAAGTCCTTATATTTTAAGGACAATTTAATTTCCCTTATGATGGATCAGTTTTATTTTTGCTCTATATTTACATAGATGAAGCCTGACATGCATTTTGGGGGAATAACAGTGAGAGTGGCAATATATAAATCTAACAAATCCTTAACATTTAAAATACATCTGAATTTATTCTGTACACCATGTTATGGATTAAAACACATTTCTGTGATCACCTTTATGTTTAAAAAAATACCCCAAACCAACAACAACTAAACAAAAACACAAAGCAAACAACAGAAAACCCACAAAGAAAACAAATTAAAACCCCGATGTACCACCCCTCTCCGCCTTTGTAGGTATTTTTTTCATTTACAAGTATATTTAGATTTAGCCAGTATGGTTTTTGTTCTCTTGGCTGGAGATGGCTTCTTTAGTTTTGCATTTTTGTTTTTATGTAGGCAGGGAAGAAAGAGAAAGGGAATGCTGGAGGGATGAAAAAGGCTTGGCATTTCCTAATGGTAATTCTTGGAATATTTTAAATTAACAGTGGAGAGAAATTGACAGTACTGTTCTAATTTATTTTATCATCAAGATGTTTTCTTGCTTCAGTAGTTCATAGGCAATTTTAATAGCTTATTGACTCAAACACTGTGGTCTTGCCTTACCTTTAAGGGAACGAAAAGAAAAAAATTCCACATATTTGGTCCCTGCATTTCTTCCCCCACATCCCTGCCTACTTGCCACGCCAAATATTTGTATCACTGGGGGACAAACATAGCACTTTTTATAACTACTATTTTTTTCCATCAAATGAAACTTTTATCCAAATGGGGTGTTCATTACACTGTCGAAACGGATGGCAGAATCTTCAGGACTAAATTATCCTTTGCTGGTGTTCTAGTTTCTGACGTCAACCCTCCTTCCCTGGTCAGTGCCAAACCTGCAGATGAGGTATTGTAGGAATAAGTGATAGAGTGGCTGAATGCTCATCCCAGGAAGCCATACACCACCAAAAATGGATCATATTCTCAATAAATCTCACCCGCTCTTCTGGACATAAGACATTCATACTTCCAAATTCACTTTCTTTACTTTGGATTTAGCGTGGAGGTGTCCAGTGTGCTGCCTTCAAAGATAGTTCTGAAAGTTTTTACTGGAAAAAATCCCATGCTCTTGCCTCTGACAGACTTGTGCTTTATCAGCTCAGAGGCTTGATCAGCAGCACAGAGTGCAGCTGGGGTTAGCAGTGTTCCTCAGGGGGCATTCCTGTCTAGTCCTCTTCTACTTATTCCTCAGTGACCTGGAATGAAGGGACAGACCTGGATAAAGGGACAGAGAGTACCTGCACCAGGCCTGCTGATGATACAAAACTGGGAGGAGTGGCTGATCCAGCAGAAAGCCACACTGCCATTGAAGAAGACCTGGATAGGCTGGACAACAGGCAGCAAGGAACTTCATGGAATTCAACAAAGGCAAAGGCAGGGTCCTGCACCTGAGGAAGAATAACCCCAGGCACCAGTACAGTTTCTGTGGAAAAGGACCTGGTGGTGCTGGTGGCTCTCTGAGCCAGCAGGGTGTCCCTGTGGTCAAGAAGTCCAATGATATCATGAGGTGCATTAGGAAGACCAGTGCCAGCAGGTCAGGGAGGTGACTCCACCCCTCTGCTCAACCCTGGTGAGGCCTCACCTGTCATGCTGTGTCAAGTTCTGGGCTCCTCAGTATGAGAAATACAAGGAATTACTGGAGGGGGTCCAGTGGAAGGTGGTTAGGAAATGGGAGCATCTCTCTTGTGAGGAGACACTGAGGGAACTGGAGCTGTGTAGCCTGGATCTTGTCAATGCCTGCCAGTTCCTTAAAGGTGGGGATCAAGAAGAAGCAACTAAACTCTTTCAGTGATGCCCAGGGACCAGACAAGGGGCAACCGGCACAAACTGAAACACGGGGAAGTCCCTCTGAGTAGAAGGAAAATCTTTTCGTTGGTTTTGTTTTTTAGTTGTGGGTGACAGAGCACTAAGGCTGCCCAGAGGTGTTGTAGAGACTCCTCTGAAGAAATTCAAAACCCATCTGGAAACTCTGCTGTGCAACCTGCTGAAAGTGAACCTGCAGGGAGGTTGGACTAGGTCATCTTGAGAGGTCCCTTTCAACCCCCCCATTCTGTGATTGTGAGCTACTGTTTAGAGCACTAAGTGCTTGAGCATGGCACTGTCAGCTGAAATTAAGAATGCATGGAAAACAATACTACTGAAGTTCCAACAGAACCAAAAGGAATGGAGATAAATAAACTAACCAAATACAGCTAGAGTTGTGGTTTTTATTCCTTGAGTATAAACTTATGCTGTATTTTGTCAGTTAATATAAATTCAAGAAAATAATTCCCAGTGATTTATAATGATCACTTATTTACAGTTTATTGAACAAAACATGGATCTTTCCATGCAAAAATTTATTTTTCTATGATTAATAGTAATAAGTATTGCATAAAACTTGGCAACATTCTTTCTACTTTTATGAAACTTCCTGTAGTGATGTCACAGTATCTTAAAGTAGTGAGTTATTTAACCTTTAATGTTTACAGCAATGTTTTGCAAAATTGGTGATCTCATTATTTGAAATAGATTTGTGTTAATTTATAGTAAGTTCCATGCATGGAATCTGGTAAATATTCTGTTTCTGCAAACATTATGACACTCTTAATAGAGAGCAGGCAGAACTCTGCACAGATGTACAATGATTCATATTTATTCGCTGGGGTAAACATGCAAAGATTACCATGGCATTCTGTGTGTTTAATACCAAATAAATATTATGTTTGTAATTACTTGTAAAATAATTTGTATGGATTTTAATGGTGACCCCTTTAATGCACATAAGATTAGAATGTTCCCTAAATTAGCACTTGCAACTCATCTGGGTCAGTAGCAAAACTGTAATTACTCTTTAACATGCCTGCAACCCCTGTAGTTCACATGCTTTATCTTAATTGTTTTTACGCAGATACTATGGTGGTAGTTAAATATTACTCTTCCTTACCTCCTGCTCACAAGATGGGCTTCTGGGAGCTATGAAAGCTCTGTAAATGAGGCTTTTTATACTTCCTGCAGCACCTATTGTGATGTATAGAGGATAGAAACCCCCCACCAACAGAATTGAGTAGCTTTATGAAGAAAACAGAATTAAGAAAGTCCAGACTTTTAAATTCAGACATCTGTGGCCTTGATAATGAAGCATGTGCTAGTATTTGTGGGGTTTTTAAAACAAACTGGTCTTACTCTGATTTAATCCCTTATGCTGACTTAGAGTTAGGTATTGATTAGCTCTGACTTCTGAAAAATGTCTAATTACAACTTTTATTCATTCTTAAACTTTAATTAGAACAGTAAGTTTTCTGATACTATGCTTCCACAAGTGAAGTTATTCAGATATTCCTAACTTTTATAAACTTTGGGAATTCATACTAAATTAGTTATATTTGGATAGATGCAAATTAGTCTTGCTGTGATACAGACTAAATTTAAACAATCCATTAGCACGTAGGACTTCTCCTCACTTCCTAAGAAGATGAGATGTGCAGAAAGTGAGGTTTGAAAACTACAGCTCTTGTCTGAGAATGATGCTGCTTGTCTGTAGTATAGAAAAGCCTTCTGTGAGGGGCCCGAGCTGTCTGTTTATTTAAATAAAAGTCTGTATTTTTGACAATAGTAGAAGCTCTTGGAAATGCCTTTCCTGGCCAATGCATTTGTAGGCATATTGTACACAGTGACAGCTTTGAAGTCTGTATTTATAATGCTGAGGACTTTTCAGCTTTCCACTGCAATTACAGCCAGTACAAGAGAATCGCTGTGGGATTTAAGAAAGGGGGATTTGCAGTCAAAGTGGTTGGAGATGGAATAAATTTTAACAGCACAAGATTGTAGAAGGATTTTTTTTTTGTAAACTAAGTTTTTGTAATTTGCTAATTTTTCATTAGCACACTGGTCATTAAAGTTAATTGTGGAAATAGGGCTTTTGGTATAGAGTCCTAACTAATCCAGAAGAAATGCCTGTTATAATTGTTATCTCAATAAGAGGAAAAATCATACTGGTCTTTCAATATCACCCCAAAAATGTGATACAGAAGAAAAGGCAACCATTACAATTTAGAAGAGGCAAAGAGTATTAAAAGGATGTGATTTCTCTTCTTTGTATCAATTGTGTGTTGTAAAAATTCAAGATTAGATTAAGTCAGTATAGAAAACAAAGGGTTTTATGAGTGCTAAGTTTATTAAAATATGATCAAAATATTGCAGTAGGGAAATACCACCTATGAATTTTAATGCTGGTAATTTTTATTACCTTTGATGTTAAAAACAAGCAAAAAACAGGAAAAAAACCCACAAACCAACAGCTCCCCAAACAACAACAGAACACCAAAACACCACACCACTTATTTGTGTACCCATAGTTGATGTATGTGATCTTTTATTGTCGTTTGTCTTCAACCTCAATATATCTGTGATAATTTTTACAAAAAACCCTTCCTTTTTCCCCCATATATGACTTGTTGCTACAGATTTTAAACCTTTTTATGCAGTAATTGCCCTGTGTGATAAGGTATGAAATTGCCCATAAAGCAGTTAAGGCTTTTACCTCTTTTTCCTTTACTTTCCATAATTTGCCTTATTCTGAGGGCCCAGCAAAAGTGTCCTGCTGTCTCAGGAGAGTTGGGAAGAGCCAAGCACACCCATGCAGGGTGATGGAAAAGGCTCAGCAACACCCACAGCTGCCAAACAGATGAGCAGTTCTTAACGGAGCTGAGATTCACAATGAAATCTGGGCCCAGAACTAATCAGATCTAATTAAGACAGACACGTTATGGTCCAGTACTGTTGACAAGGTCAGGGTTCCTGTAGCTCTAAATGAGGCATGTTATAATTATGATCTAATTGAAAAGCTGGGAGCGATGCAGAACCTGTGCACTGCTTGGCCTGAAAGAAAAGTTGCATTTCAGGTCCTGTTGTGTATCTTATTAGATTGTTAATGCTCAATTAGACAGCTGTGCATTTAAAGGGAAAAAAGAAGGCATGTGACAGTTGCACATGGATCAAAGAAAACCTATATGAATTTTCAATATCTTGATGGATTTGATTAATGGAGATTTGCTAAATATATAGAAATAAGCTGTTTGTTTGTTTGATGTTAGCTTTGCTTGTCACAGCTTATCTTGATATACTGCAAGGCAAGGGGCTCCTAGATTATTTTATCATGAGGCAAAAATACTGTGGATGTTTTCCAAAGTGCAGTATGTGCATGCATCAATCTGCAGTATGATATATGTAATGTGGTGGCCATATTTTCTAGCTCTCATCTATCAATATCAAGCAATCAAAGTGCAGTGGAGTGGCTTTTTCATTCTAGGGACTGTGGTACCTTCATTTCTAAGTATGACTTGACATACGGTCTTATAAATTATCATAAATTACCATGGATTGTGTCATGCCCAGTTTGCACAGTTCTGATCTCCCTTTTCCTCTGGTGCAGAATTTATGGATCTGAATTCATTAATTTCTTTTTATAATACCATCTCTGCAATGAGATTCTTTGTTGCAAAACAGGAGTTCTCACTCTACCATGAGAAGTCATTCATACAATCACGAAATGTACTGAAAATTGCTACTCTTGTGGAGAGTTCTGCTTTGAACGCAGAATGTTTCTCTTGCATGTAGCATGCACATGTATGCATGAATAAGAGAGGTTCTGAGCCTAAACCTGCACTGCTTAGCATGTGTTAGTGATGGAGGTCGCTGACTTTTTCCCAGTCTACAGGGAATTCCAATATTGCAACATATTTTTCATCTAGATTTTTCCACATTTTTCAAAAACATTCCTAAAGAATTCCTTTATTCTGCTCATTACCCAAGTTGAATTTGAAAAGCCTGTGTGAGATCTGTGAAGCTTTTTCACTGTGCAGAACAACATGGCCATAACATCTGTGTGGCGTTGGATTAGCCGGGACCAGCAGCGCAATGCCCACCACCTCTCCCACCACATCTCCCTATGATGAGCAGGACAGGGAGAACACAAGAGGAGAAAGACAGCAAGGTGTCTTACCAGGTACTGTCACAGGCAACATAGTCTGGCTTGGGAAAATAAATTAAATATATAATGACAATGAAAAATAGAGTTAAAGTTTGAGAAACAAAGACAAAATCCAAACCAGCCTCTCTCCATGCTGCCTCTTCTTCCCAGACCCAGCATCAGTCCTTGGCTCCCAAATTCTCTGCCTTCAGCCCTGAGCAGCCTGCACAGGGTTGTAGGGAGGGTACAGTCAGCACAGAGATTTCCCTGAAGCTTCTTCCCTTTCACAGATTTGCCCTGTACCCACGTGGGTACAACCGGAGTGGATCCTCTGCTTGGACACCATGGAACATCTCCTCCTTCACTGACTTCAGTCTGCGTTGCCTCTCCTGTTTGTCACATTTTTTCCCTCACCCCTGGGTCTGAGCTGTGTTCTGCCTTTCCTTACTCAGGCTTTCCCTGTGGGAAAAGCTGAGCTGTGGGATCAGCTGTGCCCTGTGCAGGGTTGTCTGGAACCATCCATGTCTGGCATAGGGTGATCCCAGCCCCTCCTCACAGGGGCCACCTGGCAGCCTGTCCTGTGTCAGCCCCTGGGCGTCTGCACACACTACACACTTCAAAAACAGAAACACAAAATGCTGTGACTTGCTTTTGTAGCAGTAGCCAAATAAATGCAGAGCTGTACAAAATTCATGTCAATTAATTGCTGGTTTGCGAAACCATCACTGGCTGGATGTTTTTTGCCTGATGGATGGAACGACGGGTTTCTTTGTGCATACCCTCCTTGTCTCCTGACCTGTGCCTCCCTCAGGTAATCAGCAGTCATCTCAATGGCCAGCTAAGAAGTGGAACAGGAAAAACCTTCACTGTCTTAATGAAAGTCCTGGACGCTTCTGACTTCTACACATTTCAAGCAAGCAGGGCAACTCTTTGATCTACTGCCAGAAGGCTCTCACTTGCCTGTCTTCCTAGGCTTGCTCACTCAGGGGGGATTAGACAACCTGAGAGATGGCAAATAATTATGTTGAACCTCTCTTGTGCTGATTTAGCAATAGCTGTAACTGCTTGGGAAATGAAAATTCAAATAAAAATGCAAAAATCCTCACCCCTGAATTGCACACAACTGCATTGATCCCATACATCTTTCTGGAGGTTTTGGTTTAAATTTCAAAATATTGAGTGGCTGAGATTTGAGTGTGTGGCCAGACAACACGAGCATGGCTATTTTTAGTTCTGGCTGTCCGACAGCAACACAGCCCTCCCCACCCATCCAGACAGCAGGAGCTGGAGCACGCTGGAAGCAGGAGGGAGTTGTGTGAGGAATGGCAGCTGTTTGGGGTTAGTCACCAGGCCCTTTGCTCTGATTTGCAGCCTTGCATGGTCCGTGCAAGTCTCTGTCAGCTGCACGGCACACACAGGAGGCCGGCAAAGGCAACCCAAGCAAGGCCAAGTTAGCCAGCGGCAGGCAGCTGTGTGTGGCTGTTCCCACACTCCCGTTTCAGTGGGAGCTGTGTCCAGACCTGCAGGACGTGCTCACTTCTATCTGCCTATAAGGCTCTGCCAGGTCTTTGTGCCAGGTCTGTGTGTGCTCTGTCCTTTTTTACAAACAATCACACTCAAGGGACTCCAAGCTGAGACTTTTTTGAAGAAAGCCTAACTTGTTTATTCAGCAGGTTTGAAAAGGATCCCTGACACTCAGTTATTATCCCTTTGTGCTGATGACTCAATATATGCTGTAAATAACATTGTTTAATATAAAAGGTGCAGACCTACTGCTTGGTTGTTGTCAAACAATGTTCAATAACTTTTGTTCTTAGAAAATATCTCTAAGAATTTGTCCTTTCCATCTCCCGTCCCTAAATTATAAATACCATACAGTGATCAAATGCATTTTGGAGAATTAACTATTCCAAGAGTCTATGGAGAAGGGAACAGATAATGATGAGAGTCAGGTCTGTGTAGTAACTGATGGAAAAGAACGGCTCTTATTTGAGAACACTTATTTCTGTAAAAAAACAAGGACATTTCACAGGAAGCTATTTGTAGAGTCAACATTCCTTTTAAAAACACAGTGAAAAATACACAGGCAGATGTTTCCATGGTCTATTTGAGCAATCTCTTAAAAATTTGCATAACAGCCTTACTGCTTATTTTGTTAAGTATTGTAAAGACCATCAATTTTTTTCTATACTATGTATTTATTCAGATAATCCACTTCAGAATTAGAGAAATGAATCTCTTAACTTCTGTGCACCTCTGTATCTTCCAAAATATTCTAAATTTTTGTACTCAACAATATCAAAAATATATATTAAATATGATTTAAAACTTATTTTCTTCAGAACTTGACATTCTAAGATTATTAGCCAGTCTATGAATCGCTCTAATTTCCTAACCCTTCTGTAAAGACAGGAGAGGTTAGATAAAGATAGAAGAGGGTAAGAAGATACTCTTTGATTCCACAGCCGAATAGTTTTTAAAAGATTTTGCCAGTCCCATATATTTTCTTAAAATTATTTCTAATTAATTTGGAGCGGGAGCCACTGAAACCTTGATCTCCATGTAAAGGCATTTGCGGTTTTGTCAGTCTTCCTGTTCTTTTTGGTATCCTGTGTGAATCAAGCCTCACTTGGAAAGAAAAACTGCTGGTGTGTGGATTTTTTCTTCTTTTATCTTTTCAATGGGAAATTCACATTGGTAACATATTTCTTTGTGACTGTGCCTGCTCAGGTTAAGGCTGCTGTGACACTGACCCTTCCTATTGACACTGTGGTCTGGTCTATTTATCACCTACAGTAATTCCTAATTACTTAGAATGTATCATGTGTCAAGTGCTGATAAACTTCAACATTATAGTTGTTTCCACATGATTTATGATCAATATTTCATGTGAGAAGGCAGGACATAATATTTTGTCTTCTGTTTTCCTTCCACTGGACTTTGTTTTTCCTCAGCAAATTACAGTGGGGAAAAAAATACTTAATATGTGTGAAGGACTTCAGCTGATGTGGCAGACTTCTGAGTGTTAGTTCTTCATTGGTATGTTTGTTTTGCGGGGTTTAGGCTTTTTTTCTCTCTTTGTTTGTTTTTAAACTAGGACTGTGTTCAAGGATGAACTCTATTCCTGTATTTTCCTGGGCATCTCCTCCATATTGAGGATGCCGAAGCCAAAGAGAATCACTCTGAAAAAAAGACAGTGAGCACAATATTGGATATTTGCTCTCTGGCAGCAAGATTAATGTCTGTTTGAAAGGGAAAGGCTCTGAGGAAGAGCTGAGTAGCACTGTGTGCAAAAAGTACAGATCAGGTTAAGGATATACTTTATTTATAATTTCCCTTGCAAGACAGTACCTGGAATGTTGTTAGATGTACAAGCAGGAAGTTGTTTAGTAGTCTTAATCTGTAGAAAAATTGTTGGTTTTGGTCAAAACTCAAGACTCTGAGAGGCAAAGAGAAGAAGGGATGAATCCTACATGTTTCACCTCAAAGTTTCTTTCAACAGGGCTTGTGAAAATTATATCATTGGTCTTTCAGCTCAGTGTCCTTTTTTCCTCTCACTGCGTTTCTGGACTACTTATAGCTGCATCCAAGTAGCTCTATTTATGGGAGTAGGGTAGAAACAAAAGATTATTCTGCTGGGAGCAACTGGATTATAATTGCATCATAAATGTCAGGAATTACAGCAGCCATAGTAGGATATTGGATCAAGACAAAGCAGGAATATTGATGTGTTAGTTATAGGCATGCATCTTTCCATTTCTTTTTTGCTCCAGGAGCACTTTTAAGATGTGAAAGATACAGGAAAAATATGGTTAATCATAGTTCCTTGGAAGTCTTATCAGCCCTCAAGTGAAGACTAGTAGAGATTTACAAAATTGAAATGCTAAAAAAACAAAAAAAGATGAGGATGGCTTTCTTGAAGGAAAAGTGAGACACTGAGTGTTAGTTGCATTATTAGATGATAAAGTGGTTTCCCATGAGCTTGGGGAAGGTGCATCTCGTGGAAACAACAGTTTTCCAAGCAGAGAGGAGAGAAAGGAGGATTGTGCGTCATGCAGGTGTGTGCTTCACCACCATGGCTGCCTGTTTCATCTTAACAAATAAAACATCCCTTGTATAAGAAGGTCTCATGTAAAAGCTGTTATGTTTGTTAAAGCAAAGCAGTATACTGAAAAATTCAAGGGTCTTATCTAAGCTGAAGAAAATAAATTATTTGAAAAGAAATTAATAAAAAAAATCTTCTCGGTATTAACCATAGACTTAACTACTTAAAACAGAATACAGGAAATCTTGTCTTAAGATTTATTGGAAAGCAAGAATTAAAAGAAAAAAAATCAGTCCTGTTCTTAGTAACTTATTCTCCCTGTTATGATGGAGCACTAATTGCAGTTTGAAGAAGAAAATGCTCAATATTCGACTACATTGAGTAATAATCTCTGAAAGCAAGCACAATAGAAGCACACATACCTGTCAATTTGTAATTAAAACTGTTTGCATAGTCTAATCATTAATACTTGGATAAAATTTTAAAAATTGTTTCCATCAGTATTTTCATCTTAGAATTTGCCCTCAGCACTTAATAAAAAAAGGAAACACAGACTATTAACTTTCTTTTCTGGAGCATTACAGGAAATATGTCCTATATATATGGATATGAATAAAAATGTCCTGAATATATTATATATATATATGTATATATATATATATAAAATATGTCCTATAATAATATATAATATATAATATGTCCTGAATATA
>NW_008237447.1:5625053-5625672 GCF_000691975.1 Corvus brachyrhynchos
ATAAAATATATCCTATAATAATATATAATATATAATATGTCCTGAATATAAATGGAGCAAAAGAGAGGGGAACATTTTGTGCTGTTGCTGTGTAGTGTTACCCAGATAAGGGCATCACCACACCTGTTGTACAAGAAGGAATATTTAAGGGTATTTCTTTAATTTGGTCTGAATATTAGGGGTGGGGTAGTTTTTGTTTGGTGGAATTTTTGAGGGTGTTTTGGTTTTTTTTTTCCTAATTCTATGGTCTGTTCAGCACCTTGATTTTTGTAAACATACTTTCAACTGTTAAATGGCAGCCCAGGAATCTGTAACCAGTTTCTGAAAGTGAATGACTTTGGATAGCATTATCTGCTAAGCACAAGGATGGCTTTCTCTGGTTCTTTTCATTTTGCTAATCCCTTCTCCTATTTAGCTACTCCAGCAGTTCAAGTAAAGCTAGAAAAACCACATGCTGCTGGTCTGCTACACTTTACCCCAGTGAATCCAGTAACAGGATTTGTCTGTATGAGTGCTCATGTAATGGCACAGCTGCATTGGCCATGAAATAAATGGAGCTGGATATTTCTACTTCTGAAGTTTAAGTCGACTTAAGGACATAAAATTTTAATGTCTCATT
>NW_008237447.1:5625731-5712374 GCF_000691975.1 Corvus brachyrhynchos
ACAGAATTCTGCAGTGTAATTGTTTCTGTTGTGCCTTATCCAAAAGCTGAAGAAGTGATGTGTGAATTTCCATGAAATTTGCTTTTTGAGCATTGTTTCTGAAGAAAAAAAAGCACTAGGACACAAGAAAACAAATCTAGTCTTCACTCCTCAGATTTGTAGCTATTGCATTGTCAATGAGCAAATGGACTCCAGCATCCTTAATGAAGTGCATAAGCACTAATTAGAGCATAAGCTCTAATTGCTGTACTTCTGGACTAGTTACTGAAGGGAGAATTGTTTTACTACTTACCAAAAAAAGTAGAAAACTATTAGTTTAATGGGTAATATATATATAAAGTATCTATATTCCTTTGTTGCTGACTGGAATGCTTCATCAGCGAGAGGATGCCACGTGTGACAGTCAAGCACAAAATGTGTTCTCTCAAAATCTGTGCTGACACAAAGGCTCAAAATGAAGCTTCTGGAGGGATTTATCTCATAATTCTGTGGTTCTGAGTTCCTGAGGAATTTTTCTATGGATAAAAGCAAGGAAGCCATCTGTGCCCAGGAACAGCATCGTGATGACTGTGAGGTACTTCAACATTTATGTAGTTCTTAAGTAGATGCACACAGGAAAAGAAAGAATAAGAACTTGTACTGCTGGTCTAAGAAATATTCCTTTAAGTTTTTTTCAAAATGCAGTAGACAAAAACCCCTTTTATACAATTTTTAGAGATTGGAAAGCTGACATCATGTAGTATGAAATGTAATTTTAGGGAAACTATAAAAAGTAGTGTGTGGGTAGTGAAACAGAGGTGAATTGAATGTTTGTGTGGGTCATATGTGTCTGTTCTGCCTCCCACCTTCTCTCCTTTCTTTTGCTGGAAATTCTGAAGAGGAAAGCTTGTAAATATTAAAATAATGTTACAAATTATTATTATGCATTTCAAAATAATGTTATACCCAACTGATTCCCCCATGGTTTACATCCCGAAATAACTAAGCAGTTGTGTTACGTCTTGCCATTCCTACATTTTTGAGGAAAATTGGGGCACTAAGATTTAAAATGACAGTAGATTCTTCTTCCTTTCTGTTTTGCTTTCTTTCCAGCATATATGTTCTGTTCCTTATTTTCCTCAGTCGGTGCAGTTATTGAAAAAAAATTAAAACCAAAATTAAAAATCCAAATTTCATTTGTTAATAATATCCTCTATTGATACTAGTTTCCCTCTGTTTATATTTTGTTTTAGTCCAATTCCCAGTCCCCGTAAGTCCTATTTCACATTAATTTACCTCCAAACCCTGAAGACTGCAGTAAAGTCTTTAAACTCCTTTAGCACGTTGAAGAGGGACACAATTGGATTGGCAATCATTAATGAAACATCTGTATGAAGTGCTGTATCTTGTTCCCTTGCCCTTGCTTCAGTCCTTTGATATTTGTAGGTTTCCTCGCTCCTTTAGCAAAGCTATCTCCTCCTCCTTTCCTTTTCAGAGCTGTTTGCAGTAATGCCATTGCAGCTGAGTCAACTAGGCTTTCAAATTATACTGTGCCAGACAACATCAAAATTTAAATTCGGGTCATCCTGTGCCTGCAACAGTCTCATCCAAAGAGCTACAGAACATGGAGGCATTCAGTCAGTCAGTCTTACGACTTTTTTAAGCATTACAGTATATCAGCACATTTTATGAAGGTACGACTGTTGATTGCTGCTTTTTGGCTTCAGTGGTCATTTCCATATCAGCACTTACACACCAAAACAAAATTGTCATCTGTCACTTTCAAATTTTAGACATGAAACCTAAGAACTTTTCATGGAGGTCCTGAAGTAAACAATCTGCAATTTTCATAAATGTATCATTGTAGGTTTCTTCTGTGTATCTTACACCTTTTCAAACATGAAGGTGACAAATGAAATGAAATTTTGAGGACAGCAAACCTGGGGGATGGGAAGCAGCTTTTGCCCTGATGTGGAAAACTCAAAAGGAAATGCAAACTAATGAGAGTCTGCTAGTGCTCTGTCCTTTGAAATGGCTCTACCTGTAGCTGCAAACGCATTGACTGTTCCTCTTTCTTTCCCTGACCCCCTTTTCCAAGCTAGCCTAGCAAAGAACTTTGTCATGAAGAGTAGTTCCTTTAATTAAGAGTAATTTCTTGTTAAGTAATCCTGCCTGCGCTCTGCTGACTCATGTAACTCAGACAGCAGGATCTCCAAAGTCAGTTAAAGGCTGTCTGTGCTCAGTAGGTGAAATTTTAAGGCTTTTTGCTAGAGGTTTTCTTGCTAGTACTTCAGAAGTAACAAATCCTGAATGATAAAAGGTCACCAAATGAAGATATCACCACTGTTACACATGCAGCATCTCAGCTGTGCTACCATATTATCCAGTCTGCTCTCAGAGGCAACTGATTGCTTTGCTTAAACTGCTTTTTGTGAGTACACTAAATATTTGTAGGGATTATTCTTCTCATCTACAGGAAAACTCTTAAATCCTTAAGGAATCATTTCCAGTCTCCTTGGTTTTGGTCTTATGAATACCAGCTTTGATCTATGGACAATATAATGTTGTGTGGAGTATCCCATGAGAGCCTGGTATGTTAAAAAAGCAGATTTCAAATGTTTGACCTGTCAGGCTGAGCAATCAGAACTAGATAAACTGTAATGGCTTCTAGTTTTTGGACAATATGTGCTCCTTGACAATTGGGTCACTTGAACGTATTTCCTATCCTTGCCTTTTTTCACATAAACTTTATTTCTACTCACCTCCTTCATGCCTGACTACATCAAAATATTTCTTCTTCAACTAAAACCAGCCTGATAACTATTGCAAACTAATTCTTCAAATAATGGCAAGATAGGGACAGATAACCTTTAAATAGCTGTATATTCAAGGCTCTCTTTTTTTATGATAACCATTAGACTGTCTACATTTCAGAGCAGCAAGGTGGTAAATAGATCAGTGTGTACTGAAATAGATTATTTCATATATTTTTTTTCACCGCTGAGAGAACTGGTACTTTATTTACAAGTGGTGTTCATTTTTCAAGTCATTGTTCCCACGGGAATTAACATAAATCAGACGAGCTCAAATGTTCTAATTTCAGTGTGGGACCAGCAGCTGTTTCCCAGAAGTTCAGACACGCAGGGCTGCGTAAGTCACCAGTCAGACAGGCAAAGTCAGCTATATCCAGTTTCAGGCCATGATATATCCATGCTACTTATGCCCGTTGGAGATTATGATAACAAAAGGATTGTGTAGGGCTTCCAAGAAATTATGAGTTTAGGTAAACAGTTATGTAATTGTCCCCCTTGCACTCTGTAAATCACAGTGACATAAAAATGCAATTTGTGAGCACCCAGGTCTCTGGAGGAGCGCAGCAGTGAGCTGGCATAAACGCAAGGTGCTGAGTAGCAGCAAGAGTTAAACCCATCTTCCTTTCAGTGTTAAACATGTCTACAGAAGCAGATAAAGGAGTGCAATGAGTGGTTTTCAGTCTATACTGTCTAAAAAAATTAAATTATTAGAGCAGCTGGGAAGAGGTAAACAGCTACTGTTTTATTCTGGTCTGTGATTGGACTGCTTTTATGCCAAAGTCCACAGAAAGGTGAAAAGCCTGCTATGGGGAAGTCTTGGGAAGGATGTATAGACTCTTTTTTGTCCCTTCTGGGGGCAGATTTTCTTGGGCAGTCTTTTCTTTGCATTAGCTCTGATTTACGCCATCATGTGGAAAGAAAGCAAAGGTGAGGGAAGAGGAACCTTTATTATTTATTTTACTGATCAAAGGTATTAGGTGATTTATTGGATTGTTTATTGTGTTTGTTGTGTGGGTGTGTGCTGTGTTGTGCAAAACTGTGCAGAACAGTAAATTAAAAAGGGTAGTTGTGTCTGGAGTTGAGCCTCTCAACTTAGGACTTCATGTCCAGACCTGGGCGTGAAGTCTTGATTCTTATGAATTCCATAAGATTTTGTCTCTGATCAAGGTTAATCTAGGATTTCTTTCCACCTTTGTGTTACACATATGAGAATGGAGTAGGAATATTGGAAAGAGAGTGATAATCATCTCTGTCTTCCAGTTTCACCATCACTTGATCCAGCTGGAGTCAGGTCCTAGGTTCACTTGTGGTAAAGAATGTTCATCATAGTATCTTCAAAAATCTATAGCACTTACCTACTAGAATGTGAGCATCATTTGGTTACAAATTTTGATATTTTATAATACCTTTATTTAACAAAGTTTTCAAAAATTAATTTTGCACAAAGTATTTTTTGAAAACCCTCTCTTCATCAGAGATAATTTTAGCATATTTATACAGTGTTTCACAAAGCATCAACATGGCTGATGATTTCTGTTTTGGGGTTTTTTTTGTGTTTGTTTGTTTGTTTTTGTATTATTATTCTTTTGTTTCATTTAAGGCTTCCATTTACATCGGTGACTTCTCTGCTCCTGAGTATAGAATGTTTTATTTGTCAGCGAGAGGCACTGCCAGCTTGAAAGTGGCCATCAAATGGCACCATTCCAAGGGCCAACATTATGGCACTTATTTACTGATGTGTGCATTTGTTGTTGGTTTGGTTTTGGTTTGTTTGTTTTTTTAAAGACATATTTTGAATTATGCAGTATGTATAAATGATGAATTCAGCTGTCTAAAGACCTGATTCTTGATGGCATCCAAGTCATCCAAGGTTTGTTTTTGGTTTTTTTTTTAATTTCTCTAAGTATATGCATTACTTAAAAGGAGAAAAATCATTTCCAGAATTATTACTTCAATACAAACTGGAATTTACTGGAGATTTACTACATTAGGCCTGAAGGTTCCATTTGGCTATTTCATTAATGTGACTGATCTTTCCTTTACATAAAGAAAGCATTATCCTACCTTATTTTATTGAATATTTTTCAACAGTGTAGCTACAGAGGGTCTATCTCCTTGAAGTGTATGTTTGTGTAATCATCTCTTTTTTCTTTTTTTAGCTCCTCTCTTATTTCACTTTTTTCCTATTCCAAAAAGAAAATTAAGCAGGATGAGATTTGATTAATGTAGGAATAAGGAGGTTAGGCAGACTGCACTTCTGTTGACTTTTGACTTTGGACTAATAGAGATATATTGGGGTATTTTAAAATGGCAAGCTGAGTCTACAGATTAATTTCCTTGTCCTGTTGCTTAAATCTCTTCTTCTGGCCACAGAGAACTAGTATAAAACATCTAGTAAACAATTTTGAATTATGCATTCATGGAAAGTAAAACTTTAAGTAGCTATTTTCATATATGGAGAAAGAATACGCTTTAAAGCATATGCCGGGATAGAGGTGGATAATTGTTATATTGCAAACAAAATTAGAGTGAGTGTATGTTCAGAATCAGAAAAAATATTTATAGTTTAGAATCAGATTATATTGCCAATCAGTTTAAACAAACAGAACCATAGATTTATGTAAAATACATTATTTACTCATGTCTTTTTCTTTAATACTTATAAATGGTTACTAATGATATATACAAAAAGGTGTAAAACCATTATGAAAGCAAAAAGATAACTTTGTAATGGCAAAAAAATGGAGTGTCTCTCTCCTCAGTAGGTAGTGCTGTGAGTTTCTCCAGCTTTGTCAGATAAACCAGAGTTGCACTACTGGAAAAAAAAAAATTCTTAATCGAAACATCATCATATACAGGATGTGGTCAGGTAATCTGAAACCTGCCTGGACTGTTTGGGACTAGTGATTGCAAGATTCACTGTTCTGCCTCAGATTCTGTATCTGTGAGGGTTCTATATCAACAGTGAGGACAGAAAGTGTGCTCTTGTTTCCTATGCATTTGTTTTCATCGTCAAGGGTGGGGGCACTGGGAAGAGTCAGCAGTCTTTTCTGGGTATTATAATTTAAATAAATAAATAGATTTTTTTCTGATTTGATGTGATTTTTTTTTTAATTTCTGATTTGCATTTGCACATCTTGTTCTCAGTGGCCCATAGGAATGGGCTTCCTGTACTCACATAACAGGCTGTTTCTCACTGCATTCAGTCTGATCTATGATATTAAACATGCCAAGCAGCAGTGCCCCTTTTCAGGACACACTCATGAGTGGGGCTGCAATGATTACTTGAATGTTTATGGCATGTGTAACAGATATGTTTCTGCTTGAAAGAGAAAAGAGTAAGTTCCAAAAAATAAAAATATAATATAAGAACTGCTGAAGTGCACTAAAAGTGCAAATGTTAATATACTTGCAACACCAACTCGGGCAGAAGGTTGAAGGTCAGGCTCGGGGGGCAGCTGTGAACTTCTAAGGGAACCAGTTCACTAAAGCAAACCACAGTGCTGGGGGGCAGGGGAGATTTATTGCCAGACCAGTGGATTCTGCATCTGTTCACTTTGGTTTCATATGGATCCAAAACCGGAGTTTTGGATTGCTTATCAGCACATGACTTCGACTACTGAGGAGCAATTCCCATCCGAGCTTGTTCCTCTCTGTCTTTTGTAGGTACATGATTTATCTCTTTATAAGGCACAGACACAGCAAGCACTCTGGGACTGTGATTTCATCAGGTCAAATAGTGTGTGTTTGTAGCAGAAATGCTGATTACTCTGCTAAATGGCTGATAGCATATTGAGGAATGATTCCTGATGTAGCTGTAGCTGACGCTGGATTGAGGGAAGGAATATAATGCCACTGAGGAGTTCCCTGCATGTGTCATGCATCTGCCTTAGCAAATACTCAGGAAAAAAGGGAGACCTGCTTCTCCCTTCTCTGTCTAGAAATGGTCTGTAAATAGTATGCACCTGAGCACCGTTTACATATTTGGGCTCCTGGCATATTTAGTAGATTCCTCAGTGCTGATTATAAATGTAAGTACCTTTTAATCAAAAACTTCCCCAGAATAATAAATGTATGTAATTTCTAAACATAAATCTGAGTAAAAAGTAGCATATTTTGTGAACTGCAGTTGTAGAAATTTCTGTGCGTTTTGAAAAGCAATTGTAAACAGAGAACTACATTCACAGTGCACTACAGATAATCAGAATTCATTAATTCTTATACACATGCCTATTAGCAAAATTAGAACCAGTGTTTAAGAAGAGCCCACTCATTTCTCTTGTAACCACTTAAAAAGTAAGCTATTTTTTTTTACTTAGGGTTGTTTTTTTTTTAATGTGCATGTCAATGGCACTGCTCAACTGTAACTTTATGTGATAGAAGCAAAAGTTACTACATTTGAGCACATCTGATACTCCAAAATATGCTTTGAATTAACTCGCCTTTTTTTTGCTCGGGGTTTTTGCTTCCTTTTCTTTTCAAAGGCACAGTGTTGCTTGAAGATTGCTAAAATTTCTTGGGAATGTGCTCTAAGGATTTTTTTTTTTTAATTTTTTTTTTAAGCATTCCCAGAAGATTGTTTTAAAGATATTTCCCTCCAGGGTTAGCAGGTGTGAGGATGAAATATCCATGCCTTTCTGCAATATCAGGTTTAGAATTTCTTAAGGGACTGAGACTGCAACCAAGATGGCTAACAGTTTACTAAACCCTTTAAAGCCTGGAAGTTAACAGGGAAAACAGAGAAATTTCTGTATGAATTGAAGCCTATTTGGCCTTCAACTACTTTTTTCTAATTTTAAGCTTTGGAAAAGCTTGGATAGTGGCACTTTGGGCAGAAACCATGTTTGGGAAAGCTGCTCAGTGAAGCAGTCCAAGGTTTTCTCTTCAGCCCCTGTTCCTTCACTGAGCTCTGTTCCTATAAAGCCAATCGAGGTCTGTCCCTTTTTTCATTGCAATGGCATCTCACCACTTGGTCTCAAGGACAGCGCCATGTGGGAGGTTCCACCAAGCCCCCAGGGCTCTTCTTGTACCTTATGGGGAGTTGAAAGTGTTGCTGTATTTATATCTTTTAGGGCATATCAGCAGTTCTTGTGCATTAGGCTGTTGCTACAAAAGGCAGCTGAAAATAATAGTGCTGATTTGTGTGCCCGTTGCAAGTGAAGTAAAAACATGACAATACACGTTTGACCTAGAGCTACTTTGTAATTTAAGCCTCTTTCTTCTTCTAACTCTTCTCAATTATCAGAAAAATGACTACATCCTCCAAAGGTACACAGCAATCTGGATTTGGACATGTAGGAGCGACATGGTGTATTTGTGTACTATAAAGAATTCTTACAATGATAGGATTACCCACCTTGAGCACAATCATGTTATGGAAAAGTTACTAAGTTAAAGGAAAACTCTGCAAATTATATATCATATTTTGACCAAATATTTCAAGTGGTTATCAGGGGTTTTGGTTGTTTTTTTTTTTTTCCCTATACAAAACCAAGATCCTGCTTACACTTTCAGAAAGGTTTTCTTGAACACTTAAAAATACACTCTTCTAAATTCTTCTTGGTTTTCAAACCAAACAGAGCACCAGCTAATGATTGCATTAATCATTCCAGTATACAAACTGCTTCTTTATTCACTTCTGGTATCTCAGAGATGACAGTGTGGCCAGCTGCCACTACATGCGGGGATAGTTTCTGTGATTTGGACACCTGTCAGCAAGAAACTGAAAACCACATGGAACACAAAACAGCTGCCACGTGTAATGATTTAATATTAACATACAATAAGGAGCTGGGGCATGTTTCTCATTTTGTATTGCACTACAAATAAATGATGCAGTCAAATCACTTGTGATATACTCCAGCATTTGATATCCATTGCCAAGTGTTTAATAAATAAAACTAAGACTACTTTATGGACTCCTTGTTATATTTTAAACTTCTTTTACTGTCTTGTGTTCTACAGAAGGTAGATCTTCTCTAGTCCTGCATTCTCCAAACCAACTGCCTGTGCTCCAGGCCCTGCTTTAATGAATGCCCATGTGTGTCAGGTTGGAACTGTGCCAGTGTCTCATCCATCAGCATTAAGGGACCCAGAGCTGTTCTGTGCATGTATCCGTAGACCAGAATGTTACTGCACAGCCTTTCAGATCTCCTTGTTTTTAGACAATTCTGCTGCAAATGTTCTTGGAGTAATTAAAACCGGTATTTCTAATTTGATAGTAAATCTTTACTACCCCTACTTGCTTGCAATAGTTTCATCCAAAATATCATGCATTTTCTAAGCCTTAGGGCTGTATCCTAGAAGCTGTTCTGGACTGTTTTCTCTACTGGTTTATCAATTTTTATGCACAGGATTTTCACATGTTATTCAAAGATGGAAGTTGAAAATAGTGCATGATGCTCAGAAATGCAATGTAACATGATAATCATCAAAATATATCTTTCAATTAAAATTAAGCAGTAATATCATTTCTCAAGATATTTTTCTGGGTGTAGTAGAGAATTTCATGTGCTTTGTTTCTTAAATTTCCCACACAGAGGGCAGGGCTTTGCAAAACTCTAGGGAAGAAATTGTATTAGTTGTTCACAGCAACACAGCTCTTACCTCCCTCACTGCTTGTCTAGTAAATTTTTGACTACATCCTTGAGGGTTAAGTCAAGGGTGGAGCATGCCAAGCTAATTCATATCTTGTTTTAAAGCTAGCTTCAACAGTTTGGCTTTGGGAACATTCCAAAATACATCCATCTGTACAGGTTGCCATAGATGATTTAGTGGTTAGGGAGGGTCATGCTTTATTTTGCTTTCTGTTTAATTTGATTTCTGGTTTTATAATTTATAGCAAAGAAATCCAAGAGGTTTGTTTCAAGCCATTTTATTTTCTTCTGTGCAAATATTGACTAAAATGATTTTAATGATAAATCTAGTATTTAGACTTGACAGAATAAGCTGCGGGCTTCTAATCCCATAAAAAAGGGAAGGCCTAAAACTGGAGTTGAAAGAATGTTGTTTTCCTCTCTCCCAATGTCATATAAAGCTGGAAGTACACCTCTTCTGACCTCACAGGAATGTAAAGGCTGGTGAACTTGATGGTACATTTCATGATGTTTGTGCCATTTTGTGAAATTTTGGTAGATAATGTATATTGTAATAATCCACAAATATTTTTGTTCAGTTTCTTTGGAGCGTGAGTGATGTTCCCATAATATGCATCCAGCTACATGTTTCACTGCTTTGCTTTGTCAAGCACGTTTTGTGCTAAATCTCCTGACTGTTTGTGGATTGTTAGTCCTCCTTTTGCTGGCCACTCTCTGGAAACCAAGTATAGGAGCTATTCATCGGTGAATTTATTTTTTTTTAATAAAAGGCTTCAATTCAAAGTCTGGTGCTGGAAAACTAACTTATAAAAGCCCTTGGGATGTTGATTTCTCTCCTTCTGGCTGGGTTATGTGTTTTGCTAAAATAACGTGGGCCGTTTAAGTGGTTCTCTTGATAAACCATGCAGGCTCATTCATAAAGAAAGCTTTTATTTATCTGTTTTTAGGATTTTTGCTTGTATTCCCAGGCATGGCTCCTTAGGGAAGGAAAGTGTTGACTCCTCAGTGATGTCATTTTTCACATTGAAGGGTTATACATTTTGAAGAGGATAATAAATGTGCCCAAAATGACAGAGCTGACATCTAAAAATCTGGAAGTGTTTTTGAATAAGCTATTCACAGGGTACAGCTAGGTTTTCATTTGAATCTGTAATACATTAGTTTTAGACTGAGTCAGTTGTAATTCATTCTTATACAGATTATACCTTCCTAAGCTTAATTACTATTCTTTTCCTAATATGTCCCTGAAGAGCAGCTATTTTGCTGCAATTACTGAAAATGAAAAGGAGAATAAAACTCAGTGACAGTAAACTAGGCTCCTCAACTGTACATATTCATCTTAGCGATCTGGTTTTTGTTGGTTTTCATTTTCCTCTACTGAATGAAAGACAGGTCTTATATTATTATGAATTTAACAATCGAGCTTTTAGGAGCCATAGAACAAAATTCTTTCCTGTTTATTAACAGATATTTCTTAGCAACATAATTAGCAGATGGATGATGTTGAATTAAAGTAATTTATTTTTTTTTTTGTAACAGTGGGCTTAAGATACTTTTCAAATACCAAACATTAAGTGAGTGTTTTTGATGTAGATGCAGTCATTGGTTGTATCTCCTATGGTGTCTCTCTTTTTTTTTAACAATTTCGAGTGTGATTATTAGGTGAAATCCTTAATGGTGCATTCATCAAAATAATATCTTCATTTAGTGGGAAATATCTGCATGGAATGTACATCTGGCATCTAATTAGTAAATAAGATTGGGGCTATTCTGTATGACTACTGATTTTAATCCAAATATTTGTGTTATATTCTCCAAGCTCCCAAGGCAAAATCAAAGTGGCGAGATTTGAGCTCCTGACCACAGGTAATGAGAAAAGTGACAAACTTCTGGCAAAAATGGTCTTAACCTTAAGGGTGGGTCAGTCAGACCTGAGGTACCGGTAGAACACAGATGGTCCTTTAGGCTGCAAAAGAAAAATAGACTTATTTTCTTTGTTATATGTGCATCTACAACTCTAAATAGCTGTAGCAGGGAAGTGATGCTCTAGTCAGGCTCTAGCCTTGTTCTTTTCCCACCCCTGACTCACAGTAAGCAGAGATTCTGAATGAGTTACATTTCTACTCCAGGGTGGTGGGGTGGGAAAGAGGTGGGGAAAAAAAAATCTAATCACACCAAACTGTGCAAACTGTCCTGTTCACTTCCAGTTCTTCAGCTTCTTTCTCCTGACACCAAACTTGAAAATAGCTGGGTCTCCATTTTTACTTCTTGGTGTCAAATAATGGTTTTGGATAGCACCTATCTATAGTACCCCTGTAAGCAGACAGGATCTGTGGATGTTTCAGTATTTGCCTAGCAGGATTTCTGGTTAGTAGACTATTTTGCCTTCCTTAATGTTTTCATTAACTTGGAGTTGTGTCCTCAAAGGTATTTAAAATTGGTGGTTAGAACTGCTAGAATGTCCTCTTGTGAAGGTTGTAATAGGAAAATTCTCAGATAGGAGAAATCATTTGCTACAATTTAGTGTACAAAGCAGTTTTCAAAGAAAAATATTATTTTTATTCAAAACTCTTCTCTTCTGGAACATTAGATGCCCAAATCTAATTTCCCGCAATATTATTAATTAAGCTGCATTAACCTGGGTGATTTGTGAAATTATAGAAATAGCTGATAAAATTTAGTATTTTTAAAAGTCTATATTTTTTTCTTGTGAGATTTTTATTATTACCCTAGAAACACTGGATAATTTATTTAAAGCAAAATTAGGATACTCATGCCATGAAGCTTAGATTGGTAGGCACCCTGGGACACTGCTCTTTTAGTGATCAGTGGTCTTGAAGGGTTGAAGCCAAAATGCCAATGTGGTGACCCTGAGCGAGGGAACACCCACTTCCCTTGTCCAGAGACAAGGATTGTATTCTGGCATCTAAAGGAGCGGGACACAAGTCCCACTTGCCCAAGTCTGGCTTCGTAAAGGATGTGGAAATAGCTGAGTGCTTATCTTGGATGAAAGGAAGAGTGGAAAACCTGCTTACCAAAGCAGTAAGACACACTCTCACCCTCCGGGTTTTCAGTTTGGTGCAGGTTCAGAGGGCACGGAGAAAACAATCACAAATATGCAAAGATCATATTGTTTGTTCACCCCAAAGCTGATCAGAGACATTTAAGGTAATTTCAAAGTCTCACTTTTCAATAATACCACACAGCATGCAATGAAATAGAGCATTTTTTTAGTTCAGGGATTATTCTGTTTCCTCATTCCTTAATGTTAATCTAGGTTTTCATGTCCAAATTTTTAAAGAAATGTATATTGCATGTGCTGAGGGTCCAAAGTTCAAATTGCAGCAGAGAAGGCCCAGCTGATTTCAGAATCACTGGGGAGGAGTTACTGCAAAGAGTGTTGGATGAGAGTTGGTCATTCACTGATACCTCTTCCTCCTGGCTGTCTCCTTGTGTTCTGCCTTACATGCCCATTCACTTGTGAAAATCCTTAACTACAATATTATCTAATGATCTCAAAATAGAATTATTATCAGAATATTTTATGCTTTGTAACTTTCCATCCCATCTCACTTTCAATTTATGCCTGACAGAGACAACCCACAGCATTACATTTTAAAGCTGTCCAAGAGCTTAGCATTCAGAAATTTGATGTGATTTAAATGCTAGTTATTTATGTACTTTCAAAAACATATGTTATGCTCACCACAATAAAGTTGTGGTGTTAACTGCAGAGTTCAAATCATCATGTCTTGGTGTTTACAGAGAGTAGGACTTGAACTCTTCATTCTTCATCACTATTAAAGTAACCAGTAATAGTGCCTACGATATTTTAAAGTATAATACTTAAGCTGTGTAAAAGAACACAGTTTGAAACTATTTACATTCACATCAAAGCACTTATAATTTCTTTAACTTCTGCTGTTGTTTCATACAAGCAGAATGTTGGACAAAATCACTGTTTTCACATATTAGAAGTCAATCATAATTTATTGAAGTAGACTGCCTCCAACTGTGACAGATGAATTAATGTGACATAAGCATCTTATAAAGGAAAATAAAAAAGATGAAAACAATTGTATAGTTAATAGGAATAAAAATCAATATATAATAAAGGAAGAGGTATGCAGTATAAAAAGCACAACATCAGCACAAATCAAGAAAGACTCTGAGAACTTATGGAGAGCATTAGGATGTTGAATCAGCAATTCTGTGACAGATTAGTAGCTCACATTGTGGTCATACAACTCTTACAATGAACAGTTCCCAGTCTCTCTCAAGTTTTTGATGATTTCTCAGCAGTTTTCTACTGTGTAGCTAAAATTTGGGTCTTTTTCTGCAGTTTTTAGGACTTTCAATCCTGATTGACCTGTGAAATAACCCCCAGGTTATTTGCAACTTTCCCTGCCGGAATAGATACCACACCAAAATCATACTAATTTAGAAAAGCGCATCTAATAAAGAATAAATAAATTAGAGAGTAAAATCCTGAAGAACTGCTCTAGACGGTGAAATTAACAGATGACCATATTGTGCAGATAGACAGTGTCCTGAGATGAAGGTATCTAGGGTTCCTGAAGATGAAGAAATGCAATGTGGTATCCCAACAAATGAAGGACACTACAAGAACCTTCTAAAACTGAAGTAATTTTGCATTTAAAAGAGAAAATATTCTTTCCACCTCTTTACAGTGCAGTCTCTCAACTCTGTCATGGAAGTCTCCATTTGACTAATATTGAATGTGGTTCTGTTATGATTAATAAGTTTCTATAAAGAAGTAGCCTCTATCTAAAAGTATAGGGAAAACCTAAACGGAGCCTTCTCTGTTTAACTGCAGAAACAAAAGTCCTTTTTAAAAAAAACAACTTCCAAATTTGGAATGTGGAGAAAAATCTTCATTTCTGTAAATGTGTTTGCTTTTACCATTGCACTTTCATTTTCTTATTACTTGTTTATTATCTCCTGTTGCACAACTAAACCTTAAACATGCACTTTAAATCACCTGAATAATTTTAGTTGTCACACTTCAGATGAAATACAATTAACTTTATACTGAAATCTGAAGTGTGCTGATACAAATAGAGTGGGTGTAAGAATTGATAAGCAAGTGAGACTAGAGAACTCACTCCATTTGGAACTTTGTCTTAAATTAATTTCAGAAACACCGCATGCTTCATTCTTTCCATCTCCTCTTCGAGACACATGACTTCTACTTGCAGCTTGAGTTATGACAGGGACACAATATCTTAAAGATTTCTAGACACTGTCACTCTAATGCGGTGTTGAATTCACAATTGCTGTGCTGTTCTGTGTTGGTTTGGAGAAAGGGATATATCCATTTCAACCTACATAAAAAAGATGTTCTTTATAAAGTGATCTCCTCTTCGCCACAATGTTTCTGAAATGCAAGGGGAGGTGTCACGAATTTTAAGAAGCTTTCAGCGCTGGTTCCACAGGGCTTTTGGGATATGATTAGTCCCACTAGTTGTGCTTATCAGACCAGTGTGCAGCTGAGAGGAAACCACACGTATGTGCCGAGGGGGTCAGAGGGAAGCCACGAAGGCAAAGTCCTATTCTGCTCCCAACCCTTGTCCAGCCCCTGAAGAACCAAGGAGGAAGCCACAGCTGTGGGTCAGGGTTTTAATGTGGTTTATGGCAAGGCAAACCAGCATTTCCATAAGTGAGAGGTACGTAAACTGTAGAGTATGAAAGCAATCTGCAGTGCACAGCAAGTCTGTGACCCTTCTGCAGCACAGCTTCGCATGTGCTCTGTGCAGTCCATCACCAAACACTCGGGTGGAATTCTATATGACACTCTCACTGTGTCTTTTTCATTATTTCCTCAGCTCACGTTTTCTGTTGTGAACCCTCATAATGAACAGTAGTGAGTTTAAACAGAAAATGCAATTTACAGGTGATTTCTCTATTCTGCTTGGAGCTAGGTGATTTGCATTTCTCTTACCTTTTAGAGCACTTGAATTATTTGCTTTATAGTTGAAACAAATTCCATTTTTTCATTTACAGATTAATGGCCATAAAGGCAAAGGAATGCACATCAGGTGTTTGCATGAAGGTGTTTTTTGGCTTTTTTTTTTCTTTTTTTTTTCGCACCAACAAGCATCTGATGTATTTTACTACTTCTGAGAAGTACTATTGGTACTATGCAGGCACAGAACAACAGGAAAATTAAATTTTGATATTAATTTTGAATTACACCAAGTCATATTCCCGTGTCCTCCCTGGGTTGCTTGAAGGTTTTTTTTGGTTTTTTTTTTTTTTTTTTTTTTTTAATTTTTTTTTTTATTGTCAGCACTCAGCAATTAACAGCATTTCAGTAATTAAGAAGACTAGCAGTTTCAGGAGCAGGCATGTCCGTAAAAATGAAGAAGCTGTGGCAAGTCAACTTGAGAAAGATAGTAAAGGGAATCATGATTAGAGGTCTATTAAAAACCCCTTCTATATAAAATAATTACTGCACTTAAATTACTTTCTGTACTAAATCTCCCTCCACAATTCGTGGATTTGCTTTAATTAAGATATGTACAGGCCTTTTCTTCCAATGGTAAAAGCTTTGCAACTGTTAACATTTTTTTCATCAAAAAGCATTTAAATAGAAATTTCAGTAACCTTTTGATTAGTAAGAATAATATTAATTTTTACTGGATTATTGAAATATAAAAGAAGATTGATATTGAACAAATTGAAAAATAATACATAAGCAGTAAAACTTCTTGTAACATTGGATGATAAGAGTCTGCTGTGTCCTGGAATTCTGAATATCATTAAGAAATGCTGAGAATGGAATTTCCAAAGTGCATTTGAAGTAATACAATATTTATGATGATAAAGAATGTACCATATAATCCCTTGAGGCTCGTTGGCTGCATAATTAACATAAGTATAAATTAGATTTCAGTAAAATTGGATGACAATTTCATTTTTTTAGTGAAAAGACAAAGATTCTACCAAAAGACAAGTATCAGAAAACTGAGAATCCATAACTGCCTCTTTTCTAGTTAAGTAAAAATGACACACTATGATGTGTCAAAGAGGCAAAAATGGCAGGGGACAAAAGCTGCTCTTGTGTGGCTGATGGCTAAGAGCAGGAGATTGCTGACTGTGTGGTAAAAAGCAATTGCTGCAGTCATTGATGAAACGGTTTGAATATTGCACTGATTGATTGTTTGCCCCTGTGAACGTGTGGCATCCCATTAAAATGCTTAATCATCAAAGTCAAAAGTCACTAACTTATATGGAATCCAACTGAAAATGTGGACTTGCCAGCTCAAGTTAATTGTGCAGTAAGATTTGTGTATAGCCTTACATGTGGGCTTAAAAATTCCTTTTAGGAGTGAAATTAGAGGAGCCAAGTCATCAATATGTCAAGTCATTATATATTGCCTTCTCATCTGCATGACCTGCTATCATGACACCACCATCCCATTAAAATATATTCATTCGCTGGTGCTGGCCAGAAGTGACACTGATAGAGCAGGCATTAGTTTTTAGAGGCAAAACCAGTATACTTTTGAAATTAAATACAATTATTCACTACTGGCTGCTTGAGCCTTCTGACTTTTCTCCCAATATTGCTGACAGTCATCGTCATTTCCCAAAAGAGGGACTCTGTCACAGTTGAAATCAATAGGAGATTTGGCACTGCCTTAAGAATAGTCAGGGACTCCTTTCAATGGCTGAAGCCTAAGTGGATGTAGGGAATGAGATCTTGAAAAGAAGTGTTTAGCCTAAAAATTTAAGAACAGTGTTCATTTATAAGGTCCAAGTCTATGAAACAGTTTCTCCATGAGAAGCTGTTTTGGGATGTGTCTATGGATTGTCCATATGAAATAATCTCCTTGCAACATAACAGGTATTAAATGAGGTGGTACTTGGTGGCTCATTGAGCATAAACTCAAATTTTCCATAGTGTTTAAATCAACCATGGTTGTCTAGGAAGTTTTAAGTTGTTTTTTACCTGGTGGATCTTGAGACAGATGTTTTTATAAACTTTAATGCTGCCTGATAATTACTGTGTGTGAAATGAATAAAAATGCCAGATTATATTTTCATTTCTAACTATCATAAGCAATTATTGACTCCCCTGTCCTTGGCAGAGTGTAAAGATTTATTAGCATCAGAAATTAATATTGATCAAAACTAGGATGGTGGGTCAATGAATATTAAATGAAGGTATTTTCATCTTCCCAAGGTTAAAATAAGATTTCGCTCTGTGAATTCTGTCATCAAGGTTTTGCTTCTGGTTTCAGATATGCTGAAAATGTAATTGCAGAAGCAGGACTCTAGATATGCTTTCATTTGCAATGTTACATTTCAAGCAGTTTTAAAACAGATGGAAATGATTATCAAAATCATGCAAGCTGGTAAAAAAAAAAAAGGGAAGGGTGGGGGGGACTGAATCCTTACTGTACATTAAAGGCTTGCCTACACTGCTGTGTCATTTCTTAGCCCTGACTGATAGGATAGCAGATGTCCTGGTGGTGGATTATCTAATCACCTTCCATAAATACAGATTGGGTTTGTGCACCATGGCTCTACAGACCCTACTGATTCTGCATCACTTCCAGTCACAGAAGTCTTTTGCTGAGCTGGGAGGTTGTTAAGTTGCCATTGCCTCCACAGGTCGTGGTTTCTCCTATTTGTTCTTCAGGCTGCCTCTGCCCATCTTTTTTTTATTCTTTGGCTCTAGACTATTTTCCTACGAACTATAACCAAGACTGCTACCACTGATTGTGGTCCCTGACTTAAATCCTTTACTTTAATGTAGATGAACAAAACATCCTTATGAAAGCCAATTTTTTAAAATCTATTTTTAAGATAGTGTGAAAGAAATTGTTTGAAATATTTACTGCTACAAAACACTTTCACTGGTATATCTTGACATTTTGAAATATTAGTTTGTTAGGGTAGTTCAACAAATACTTTCAAGACTTACCTCTTGCAACCTTATGTTAGAAATTAGAAAGGTCACTGACTCCACACAGCCTTCCTGCAGTCCCTTTTTCTGCATGCCCTGAAGTCAGGAGAGGGAGGAGTCAGCTTTCACTGGCTGGAGCTCCTCGGTTATTTATCCTGGTGTTCTGGAAACTACTGAAGAAAACTGAGGACAAAAAGCAGCACATTTATTCTGCTCTGTTGCAGACTAAGTTTGTTTGAACTTGAACTTGTGTATTCCTACAAAATTAAATGGAATTTTTTTTTTTTTAATAGCCAACGGTAGTACTTCATCCTGCCTGCCAACTAGAAGATAGGAAAGTTTTACATAGCTGAGCCACTCTCCTGTTCTTGGACTGATTTTTGAAGCAATGTATTGACATGCTGGCACATGTATCAGGCTAAGTTAAAACACAATTTTGCCCCAGTAACATGCTGAATTAAGAGATGTGTTTTGTTCAAAGTCACTAATTTGATGAGAATTCTCTATTTCAATGTCACGTCTAAAAATTAAAGTACCCAAACTGAGTGCAAACACATGGGTTTGAGATGACAGATTTGCCTTTAATGCTCAACTTTGTTGTGTCAAGAAAGTCCCTGATTTGCATTCATTTCTTGTTCCGTTTCTTCATTCTGCATGTGTAAAAGCTTTAAAAGTCCCTTATTCTTGCTGACTTTCTTATCTTAATTTCTCTTTGATCCTTTTTTTAGTTCATTTTTCCATTTTAACCTTTCTCTAGCTGTACATGTTGTTTAAAGCTGTTACTCTCTCCAAAAAATCCCTTTCCTTTCCTCAAGATAATTTCTGTCCTTGAATAAAACTTTCAAAGTAGCTCAAGTCCCATATTCAGAAGATATAATTACTTAAAAGCCTTTTCACTTGAAGAACCATTGAACTAAATATTAAGCTAATCACTTCAAGTTATTTATGTTCCAAACTCATTTTTGTACTCTTTAAAATCTTGCTATCTTTTAATTTTTCCGGTTGTATCTAGTTCTTTCCTGTCTCCCTTACCACTTTTTTACTACATAGTCTTCTGATATTTTCATGTCTGTTTTCATTTGCCTCTCATATTAATTCCCAGGGTTTTTTGTATCTGTATCCTCTGTTTCATGAATTTTTCCTTTTTACCCACTGGCATACTCAGCCTTCCCTAACTTTCATCTGGTCTTTTCTTTTAAGTCTGTGCAAGAGCAATGGTGGTATCTTAACAAAGCAAGGGGAGAAAACAACACTGTAGCAGCCAAATCCAGTGTTTTATTCAGCTCCCCATATGCTGTTCACGAGACACACTTCTTCATATCCATCTTCCAGCTCATTTTCTTGAAATGCATGCTACACAAATGTCCCTTAAGAGAGAATTTGTGAACCTCAGCAAGGTAAGTTGACAGCCTCAGAAGAGAAAAATTTAATACCTTCATTAAGCATGGCTACAAGGCAAAGATATTCTTTCATTTCTAGTAAATTCCCCTAGCACCTTCTTTCCTAAGTTATGCTTTTTAAAAAACAGTATGAAATTATGAGTCTTTTTTTCATTCATGGTAGCCTTCTATGCTATAAATTACAGCCTGAGATTTTTAACCTTTTTATTCCTTCTACAGAGTCTGTCTTTAACAGCTTTTACAGTTGAAATAGTTATAAAGAATTATGTAATGAATTCTGACACTCCTTAAATTGCACTAATCTACAAAATTCATTATATGGATATCTTTTGTGGAAAAAAAAATTTGTATCTCTCCAAACCAAAGCATCACAAGGAAGTAGTAGAAATAAAAATTGGGTTAAGAGATTATTTACCCTAAATTAATAAGTGCTTTTCACTCCCAAAATAAAAGAGAATTAAGCCTATGTATCTTTTTCTTTTTCTGCATAGGACTATACCGTACATTATATTCATATGTTAGTATGAGATTGATTTCAATTTTAAAAAGAGTCCACATATTTTAATATGATACAGATTTATTGGTTCCAACTTGCCGTTTCCAATAGGAACACATATTTCTTAAATTAGGCCAAGACAGTTGATAGTTTTGTTAGAAAAGTGATAAAATTGACTTGATTAAGTTATGAATTGTGAAATATTCACGGGTGAAAGGTCTGCATCTGAGTCACGTCCTGGGGAGGCTTTGAAGGTGAAGGTTTCTGTGTATTCTAGCAAAGATGTGCTCTGATGGAAAAATGTCTCCAGGTGAAGGTTGGGCATCCTGGATCCAAGCTGTGAGTCTCTCTCTGACCATCATTTATAGCAGCTGGAGAGCTGGAGAAAGCAGGAATCTGGGGAATTAACTGTGAATGCAAGTATTTTTAAGGTTTGTTTCCTTATATAGAATTATAGGATAGTCTGAGTTGGGAGGGGCCTTTTAAAGGTCATCTAAACCAAAGCCCTCTGTACACATATGCCTTGCTGTAGATCTCCTCATACTTGATATTTTAAATATAATTAATACATTTCTTAATTTCTTCTACAGTAACATATCCTGGGTGTCAAGGCTGCCAAGCTAGAGGTATCTGATGACAAATCTTAAAATCAGGGACTGGGACAATTCTTGTGTTCTGGCATTGGCAGCAAAAGGCACAAGTCACTGTTGGAAGCAGGCATCCTTCTAATGTGGTTTTGAGAGAGTTTGGAGCTGGTAAGGCAAAGCACTGGTGTGAAAAAAGACTTTCTCTAGCTCCTTGACTTGCTGCTCTTCAGCACTAAGCTGCAGAAGCAGGGACAGCTTATGGATCCTCTTTCCAAAGATGTGGCTACTAAATTGGTCTGCATTAGTCCTGAGTTATTTATTGAGGAGCTTGTTACTTATCATTTCAGATTCCATCAATTACTGAACTGATAATATGCATTTCTGTCTGTCTGTTTCATTTCTAAAGCAGGGCAGTCAGATAGGATTTTTGGTAAGCCTCTATACATATTTATATGTATAAATTTAAAGTTGGCTTAGTAACACCTAGTGTAGTTTCAGCTGCTAGAAATCCTTTGTTTTTCACTATTTTAATTTTCTTCAGAATTAAAGATGCTTATATTTTTCATAAAAAGGAAATGATAGAAAAGAGTTTAAAAAAAAAGTGAATTTTACTCTAGATTTTTAAAATACCATTTCACTCTGTATAGGTGACATTTTTTCTATTTCTTTGTGTATAGCCATAGGAAAAAGGTATACTATCACGTCATAATGTCACAAAATGTTCTCTTATTTATTTCTATTTCTATAAATTTTTGAAATAATTGTGGACAGCTGCTACTAAGTAAAATATTCTCCCTTTTTTCTCCCGAGTGTCTCTTGGTCTGAAAACAAATTGGCAGAACTCTATGTTGAAATGTATATACATTTAAAATGTAAACATACCCAGCATGATCAAAAATAAATGTAAGGTAATACATTTTTAACTGTAAAAAATGACTAAAATGCAAGACCAAATTGTGAAAACCTTCATTTCCTTAAGCAAAACGTTAAAATTAAGATGTATTTACCCATGGGAATTTTCTTCAACAGTGAGCCATTTTCCTAAAAGTCTTGCTTTAAAAAAAATTCCTTCCCTTCCTTTCCTTCCTTCCCTCTCTTTCCTTCCTTCCCTCCCTTTCTTCTCTTCCTTCCCTCCCTTCCTTTCCTTTCTTCCTTTACCTCCCACAGAAGGGAAAAACTTACTACTAACTCAGCATACAAGAATACCTCTAAATCAAAGATTCCAGATGGTAATCAGAAACCTATACCCTAATGGAAAAAAAATCCCAAAAAACCAGAGACATAGTGGAACTGCATCTATATGCCACTACAGCACTAATGCCCTATGGTATAACAGGTATCGTGGTTATTTTGAACCAAAGAACATTGAACATGGTTTATCTGTGGCACAGCTTTATTCCATGTTCTACTTTAAATTCAGATGTTGCATGTCACAGCAACTGCTCCATGAACTTCTGAGTTTCCTGTACAAGCCCCAGTCCAGGCTCTCTGAGTGTGCAGCTGTTCAGTCAGTACAGAGCACTACAATTACAGTCAGTTTTACTTCTGCTGTGTTTAGTTACTAGGAAAAAATCACCACATGTTGCCCTCCCTTGCTTCATGGGAGAACATATGTGCTTTGAAGCAATGGTTCTTTTAACATCACAGTTTTCTCATTTCTTCTGTGCTGTGCTAGTGGATGGTGGGTATTTACCATTTTTCTACCTTCCAGGCTCTTCAGGCTAATTATAGATTATATCCTAGACTCCTTATTCACATGAATAGAATATTATTAATTTCATTTCTATTTGCAAAACTTTTTTTTTTTTTTTTTTAGAAATAAAAGGAATAAATATTTCTAGACATTCAGTATTCAGCTTTACATTTTTGAAAAAATTAAGCTGACAGAAGTTTCCTTTGTCCAATTCTGGCTCTTTTTTTAGAGCATGGAATGTCATTGGTAATCAGTGATTCATTTAAATGCTATGAGTGATTTGAGGGAAAAACTGTAGGGACTTTTTGTTGTTTTTCTTGTTTGGTTGCTTGGTTTTTTTTAAGGAAAGGAACTGAGAACAAAATTCAGAAATCTTAAACTCCATGATATGGACTTATATTGACACTCTTCAAGATTATTACAGATCTGAAAGGCTTTGATTCTGCAGCTATATCTGGCAAAACAACCTTTGCCTGAATAATGAAAGCATAAAAAATTTCAAGGTGGGCCACAGGAAAAGAATCATCTGCAGCACCAGAGACCATTAGCATTGGATATGATCACCTTAACAAACTAATAGGAAAAGGAGAAAACTTTATCTTCCAAGTCTCCTAAGTGAATTCTCAGTTTGGGCAGTGATTTTCAGTGTCTCTTTTCGTGGTGAATAAGTTCTCTTTCAGCTGCTCTCAGCTTCCCACTTTGTCCTCTTGTTCCTGTGTTGTGTGAGATACAATGGGCTGAAAATCTCAGAGGTTTTACCTGTACTGTTTTTCATTGTGCTGTGGCATGACATGTGACTCATTTTATTCATCTCTCTTAAAGATGATCATGGTCTTCATCCTTGGCCCTACTTCTTACTCAAAACCTTGCTGGACAGGTGTTAAGGAAAAACTTTTATCTATGTTTTCTTTTTGCTTCTCTGACAAATTGCCAATGAAACCAGTTTCACTGTACTTTAAAGCTTAAACTACAGTTGAAAAACAAAATATTCTGCAGAAGAATATCTTCTAGTATGAAGAAACACACTCCAGACACATATTTGTAGTATGAAACTGTTGTTCCAGATCACAGAACCAGAGGCAGTTGAGATTGTTAACGTGATTATAGCAGTAAGAGACAAACTCATGTGTACCATGTTGTTATAGCTCAGTAGGATACTTCAGCTGATTCTGCTGACTCCTGCATGTGATGCCTCCAGAGAGAGCTCAGGAGATGAAGAAAGTGGTTTTTGTATGGTGCACATTTCTTTTAATGATGGAAATGTAATTCAATCTAATTTCCTAGGAAGAGTTGCATTTGAAGCCTTGTTATCTTAATAAAGGAATTCGCAAAAGAAAGTTTTGTTTAAAACTGGAATTTTGCAGTCCTCTGCTTCTGGTGACTTAGTAAAATTTCAGATTATTTTTACCTCTTCTAAAAAGAGAAGCTGCTGAAAAGGAAAAGGAGTTTGGCTTTGTTGTTGTTTGTTGTTTTGATTTGGGGTTTTGTGTTTATTATTCCAAAGACAGTTATATGCATTATTTATGCCTGGTTCTCGTAGCAGCTTAAGATCAAAATAGCATCATTACTGTTTACTATTGGAAGAAAATCTAGAGTTTCATTTTGTAACTCTCACTGAGGTAAAAGGATTCGATCATATAAAGATTTCCAGCAGAACAGCATGTTCCCAAATTCAGTGCGTACTCTTCAGTCTACATATGTAGTGTTAAGAGGAGCTTATTGCTTCAGAGAACATATCTTTTCAGTTAAAAATCAGTCTTTATGCTCCATTAGTGTTTTTGCTTGCATCTGCTGTACAAATTGTGTCCTTTTTTATCGATTTTGTTCTTTTACCTTTTACTAGAGAAGCATGTCATGAGGCTTACGGAAGATCCAGGGTGGCTTGTGAGCACTGTAGTAAAAAGGACTGAAAGCTTTTCTTTCCTTCCTTATGGAATTCAGTGTTGAAACCAAGGCATTTAAGTACAGTTGTTGAAAACCTTCTGTTGTGAGCAGAGCTTGAAAAGAAAACAATACCATAGCGAGTCACTTGTTCTTTTATTGCCTCTCCCTGTGCAACCTGCTTTTAGCTGTTTATTTTATGCTGATTAAACAGACTCCTTTCATTAACTTCACTTCCTTAGATATTGTTTCTTCTGCAAACAAGACAAGTGCCAAAAATAGTCATCTTTTGAGCTTTGTTCAACCTGAACTTTTGCTAAGCTGTTCCCATGTGCTCTGTAAATAATAACTATAATGGGATTCTATTAGTCTAATCATTCTAGCACAGAAGGAGGATATTTAGTCAAGTCAAAAGCATGTTTGATAATACATGCTAGAGAAGTATAAGGAGCTGGTTAGTCTAAGAAAGAAAACAAAACATACTCATTTTAAACAAACCCACAGTTTTTAGACCCTTTTTCTGCTTCTCCTTTGCATTACCTTCCACCCTTTCATAAGTTTACATAATATTTCTAGGGCCTTCTTTTGAAGGAGAAAGTTTCCTGCCATTCAAGGTAATCTTATTTTTGTATGTTCCTTTATCCAAGATAATAGAATCCTATGGCATGTGCTGTGCAGTGCTGGGTAGAAGCCCAATTTCCCCAGGGAGAGTTATTTCAGGTTGACAGGGAAACTAACTAAACTAGCCATGAGCTGGGTCCTTCTGCACTTGTCAGGTTACTCAGGGTGGCTCAATGTCCCCTTGGCTCTGCACTGATGCAGCACAGAACCACAGTGCCGGGTCCCCTTGTCCCCCTGGCGTGAACCTGTCCTTTGTGCCAAATTTGGCCAAGCCAGGCTCTGTCCAGCTAGTGCCAGCGGCTGAGATGGGCTGAACTGATTCAGTGTTTGGTACTGGTGCTGCCCTGCAGCTGCCTGCTGCTACAAACTTGTCCTGTGAGCCTGGATTCATGTACCAGGAGAGAGTGACTGACACACAGAGCTGGAGTTGGGATGCATAAGGAAACAGGAGGTAGGCACGGATATCATATGTCACAAGTGTGTCACTACTGGGTCAGAGCCAGCTGCCCCTCTAATCAGTAATAAGTGGTAAATTAATAAGTTATGATATATTAATTCTTGTTTAGTAATACCTTGCCTTGTGTTTTCCCACTGTGGCTGGGGAGTATAATTTAGGAAGGAAAATAGTGTTATTTAGCTCTGAATTCCTTTCAGTCCTGGCAAACGCTGAGCATGCTGACCTTGATCAAACTGATTGTTTAAATACATGCTGGTCCAGTGGTTCCCCTTTCCTGCTTGTTAAAAGCATTGCCAAGCTCAAAATTAAAGAAAACAGTACAGTTCACTATTGCACTGTTATTTTCCTCATTTAACTGTTTAATTTGTATCACTGGCAGAAAAAAACCAAACCAACAAAACACATTCTGAGCTCTTTTACTCTATATATTCTCACTCCTGTACCTCTCACTACCTGTACATCTTTCACAGTGAATTAAAGCATGGAAAGTTTTTTTTCCACACTGAATCTTAAACTGTGTTTGGATATAAAATTGGTGTGCGCTTCCTGCAATGTTTCTGCTGTTCTTATTGCAATTTAATCTCACACTTCATTACTAACTATATCTATTCTAGACAATCCCATGTATTCTAATATAGATACTAAATTTTTTTAACTAGTCTTCTGGATTAAAGGGTTCTATACTGTGCCATCTAGAGTTTATCTGATTTATTTCAAAGTGAATGGGACTAATTTTAGGCTTTTCAGGTCTAAATCTTAAAAATCCTTTATTTCTGATTAAATCAAAGTGAAACTGTCCCTTATAGTAGTACTTTTCATGTAAGAGAATTTTTTTACATGTGTTAGTTAAGCAAACCCAAAATTAGTCTCTGTATATCAATGTATTCTTGAATTCACTGAATCACATCCAATAGAAACTCAAACATGTCTAAGAAGCGTTGAACCATCATTTCTTTATTGTCCTGGCTGCAGACTACAGTAAATAAGAGGTGCTTGAGTGTTTTGTATCTCCAGCAGTTTTGAGCAAGAAATACAGGATTCTTAAAATATATATGGAAGAAACTTTCCAAGTAACAGGTGTGTGGGAGAAGCTGGCTGAAATAAATAGGTAGACTGCAGAGCTTTACTTTGTATTTAGCTATCCAATCAAACACAGAGATATAGTTTAGGAGAAATGAGATAAGAATTTGAAAAATTAATAAAAGGCTTAGTTGACTTAAATCTCCTGTCAAGGTTAGTGAGAGATTTACTTTAGCTTTTACAGAAAAAACCTTTAGGATAATCTGGAATTATTTAAAACTAATAATGCATTTTATTATCAAGCCATCTGGGGGAGAATAAATACTATTATTATTAAGTCATTAATGAAAATGAATAAAGAAGTTCATAAAAACTTAACTGCATATGTTTTCCTACAACCCCTTTCTTTTTATATTTTCAATAAAGGCCTTAATGGTAGAAATCCTGGCTGAGGGCAAATTAAATTTTAGAAATACCTCTTATTTTCATGAATAACAAAGTTGGTTTAGAATTTGTAATCATTGAATCACCAGTACTAAGAAGTGAACTACAAGGCTCCTGCCCTCCCCTTTCACTTTCTTTCCACTCTCTGTCATCCTCATCACAGCTTTTCTCTGCCTGCTTCTGGCTTGTTGGAGAAGCTCAAGGGTGGTGGGTGTGGAACAAAGCTTGTCATTGCTGAAGTGTCACTCACAGCGGTTATCTAGGACTGGCATTATCAGAACTCATAAAAAACTATGAGTAGAGTGAGCTGCCAGCAGCAGGAAGAACAATATGAGGGCAATCCTGTGAGGAGCAGGGAGTGGAGCCACTTAGGTGTGGGAGAGTAGCAGAGGGAGGGGGTTTGTGGGTTTCTTGCTTGGATTATTTTGATCCATTTGTTCAGCCTAACTATTGAGTTGCTGAAGAAGCAGGGTAAATCACTTTGTTCCTCCTCTGCAGGGTGAGGAATGACAGCATTTCTGTGATGAGTCCATGGATCTTAGGTATAAACACTGAAAGAGGCAAGCAGTATTATTTTGTCAGAAAAAAAAAAAGAAAAAAATTCTGGACCAGATCTGAGGAAGGTTAACCACAAAGACCAGAATTAGGTGTAGCCTTGCTCATTCACCTCACTCTTAGCCCTGTGATACTCATAAGCTGTTCCTTAGTTCTGTACAAAAATTCTCCTATTCTTGAAGACTTAAGCTTGATGATTGCAATGAAATTCATTAAGAACAATGCTGGTATTCTAGACCGAGGTGAGCATGCTTTGCTGACACTTTCAACAAACCTGCATGGGAGATGTAGCTTGTTCCAAATTTTGGCACTCTAACGCAACCTTAGAGAACACTGAAAAATTGAAAGGAAATCTTTAGTTCTGTGATTTTGTCTTTTTCTGTAAATTCTGAAGAACTCTAATTTTCTGAGTGCAAAGCAAAATGTAGTATTTCCATTTGAAGTACCATATTTTTCTAACACCGTGCAAAAGTATATAAACAGACATACTCTTATTCTAAAAAGCTCTGAACAGACTGTTGAAGTTTCCCTCCCATTTTACTTGTCTGATTTATAGCTGGAGTTGGCAGCAATGTCTATAGCTAAAGTTTCTTAACACTTTCTGTTACCACGTCTGTTTTCAATTGCTTATAATTTTGCCAGCTTCAGCTGCTTCCCAGTGTTTTAAGACCTTTTGGCTTGGCCAGTGGTTTTGAGCTTTTATGATACTGGTGAGTTACTTCAGAAGTTTTATGGACCTCATCCTGAGCTGATCTAAATTCGTGTAACTTGAACACTGGGTTTAGCTATACTTTCCTGGATATAATGCTGCAGAAAGAAGCCCAGCTGGTTTTATTTATTTTTTAGAGAGTTGTGATGTGAATGAGAATGAGACAGACAGTAAGGAAAATTGGGAGGAAGTTGGGCTGGAAACTCTACAGTCATGACATGTAGTAACTTCTTTCTATTATTCTGCCTTTTCATGTTTCACAAGCATGTGGATTCCATTTGACTGCAGCCAGCTCTGCCCTTCATCAAGCTCAAATTTCGTGCTATTGCAAAAGCAAGCCTGAGGGGGTTATCCTAAAGGAGGAAAACTTCAATAAGTAACCTAGTGCATTTTTCACTGAATTCCTACACAGAAGAGGTGGTAGAAAAAGTTGCCTCATTTATTTAAGTAGTCCTGTACTTGTGCTCCCCAAAACTGAGCTCCCCTGTTTGCTGCAGGAGACGATCCTCTGGGATAACTGGATTCCTGCCGTTTATGTGCCATATCCCCATGTCTGTAGTAGGAGGTTCCCCTTCAGCATGGGTGCTAGAGAAGGCAGCATTTAGTGACAAATACTACAGTGGGAAGAAGTCCAGTCCAGCAGAGTGGGTTGTCCATTTCCAGTAATAAGATTGTATAGAGGAAGGGGTTCATATGTTTAGTGCCTTAATGGTTGATGTGGATTTTTTCTTAATTTCGTGAATGGAGAATGCTAATTTAATCATGAGAATTTTGAGTCCTGCAGTGGTGTTTTAGCCTAACAAAGTGTACTTAATCCATTCATCTTTCTTGTGATTTCAGCTTTTGGACTTGTTTTCTTAACATCTCTTTATCCTTTAGTGATCTTAAAACAGTATTCTGTTATTCTGAGTCTGTGCTTGCTCTACTGCAGGCATATATGGGTTAAAGCAGGGAAAGTCTCACTGTAGTATACTGTATTTATTTAATTCCCAGTACTTCACTGAAGGTGTCAGTATTTTCAAGGAGACTCCTGTGTTGCTGGAATTGTCAGTCTTATGTAGTCAGTGCTATGGTTAAAATACACATGCAACAAGTTAAAGAGGATACTTAATTAAATCCTTCATTAAGGTTTAGTTTACTTCTCTGAGCTCTTAGTGTATAGGGCACATGTAGTTAGTGATGCTGTAATGAAACCAAATTGTTGCAGTTTTTTCTTTTCAAAAAGGGCTGTGGGTAGAGCCTTGAACAGGGACTGAACCAGCAGCTTTTTTTCTTCCTGTTAGAAAAATCTTGTTTAGTTCGACCACATTAGAGACATTATGTTCTGTAAAATTAAGTAACTTACTAAGAAAATTTATTCAAAGGAAGGAAGAAGACATGCACAAAACCACTTTTGGGAGCCTGAGTCCACTATCGAGTGTGGCTCTCATGGTGCCAGTACTACTGTCCTGGCCTGACCAAGGACACACCGCGTGGGAGCAGAGAAGTTTTCAGTCAGTACTGCTGCTGCCTGGCAAACAGGTTTGAAAGCAGATTTCAGGCAGAATTTCTGCCCATGAAACTCCTTTGTGAAAGGTATTGAAGGCTAGTGAGTTTGTTTGGACCGACAAATCAATACTTTGATATTATCAGTGCATTCAGCTGCTCCTGCTCTGCTCCCCAGGAGAGCCAGTAGCAGAGTGATCTTTGTAAGTGGTGTAACTTTGTACAGGGAAAATCATCAAATTACCTGGGAGAGTAGCAGAGTTGCCTCTCAGGAGGCTCACTTTTTATTGATTTATAAAATATATAATGTCTAGATCTCAGACCTCCTGAATGTGTTTGATTTAACTGGATTCTTGAATAGACCATGTCTTCAGCTTGGTCTTTCAAAGACTGTTGCAATTTTTCCAAACACACTACTTTTCTCACTCTTTACCATTAAGGATTATGTTTCTTTTCCATGTCCTCTGATAAATGTACTTGTTAATTGGATGCATCTTTTAGTAATATTATCAATGTCTCTTGCTATAGGTGGATGCAGAACTTCAAACTGTAGGGTTCAGAAAAGCTGAACTAGTAGAATGCAAGATGGAGCAGATTTATCATCACTGATTTCTAGGTATTGAGGCCTGTTTTCAGACTCAATTTCAAAGTTTTGAATTGCTTGTATTAGTTTTCTTTTCCTGAAAGTTAGTTTAAAGGGAACTTCAGAGCACAGTTACTGTCTCTTGGAACACAGCTTTTCTGTCCGTGATCCATTTCCTCTGACTCTAAAGGACTCCAGCACACCTGGCAACCCCCTTTTGGAAGAGCAATCTGTAAGACTCATTCTTCTGCCTTAGAGTCATGATGAGGGTGGACTCCAGCTGGGCAATCTGATCTAGCTGAAGATGTCCCTGATCACTGTAGGGGGCTGGAACTAGATGACTTTTAAAGCTCTCTTTCAGTCTAAATGATTCTGTGAGTCTATGACTGCAGCCAGCCATGTTCTCTAGAGAGCCTTGCTTTACCAGTATATTCCATTTGCTGGTTCTCAGCTTTTGAAATTAGGTGAATTAGGATGTAACTGGAAAACAAGGGTGAAGCTGATCAAGCTGATGCTTGGTTGACCCCTCAGTAAACCAAAGCAATTCTGAGTGGAATAGAAAAGTAATAAACATTTGAGGGAACTAGTGATGAGCCATATCAGCTTGCTGTGAAGTCAGATCAGTACCACAGTCAGTGTGAGAGAGGCACAGGCACATGTCTGGTATTAAAAGAGGGATAATCAGGGGACAGTGAAGGAGTAGGTGAACTGTCACTTACAGTAGCCTTTTAGGTCAGCTGAGCTGTCTTGTCTGCCATGGCTCTTAATTTTATAGCCTTCTCATGCCAGCACAGACATGCAGTGAGGAGAGTGTGACCCACAATCTGGCCCATCTTGTTCCTGAGAAAAGTGTCCCAGAAGAAATAGAATTTGAGCTAGAAAGCAAAATCACTCTCTTAACAGACCGTGAAGTGCTGACAGGCTGCTTTTAAAACAAACAAAAGTCCAAACCACCCAAAACTCACACTTGAATTTGTAGTTTTTGGATTTAAACTACCCCAACACATGTAGATGCCTACAAAATATTACGCTTTAAGAATGTTTCAGGTCATTGGTCTGTTACTTGCAGGATTAAAAATCTGTCTTAAAAGACATTATGATCTGTCTGGAAGGCTGGTGAAAATGTATCCTTCTCGTAGCTGTTAATCTCCACATCTGCCCCTCTAGAATGCTTTCATGTGATCTGCCCCTGTTGTTTTTTAAGCTTATGTGACTGATGCTAGATAAAGATTATATAGATCAAATGGGAAAGAAGTATGATTATTTTACATACAATATAAAATTCAAAAAGCATGCTTTCATCTACCCACTCCTTTAAAAAAAAAGAAAAAGGTGGGGGGAGAAAGGTGTCAGACCTTATTCAGAGGATAATTATCTTCTCCTGCACAGTGAGTTATAGAAGAAACATTGAACTCATCAATATGAGAATATCCCCCCAAGTTATAATCTGGAAAAAGTAGAGGGTTGAAACTAAGAACAAAGGCTTGTCAGACTAAAATGGATACAGCTGTGTGTACAACTTTAATGCTGTTCATAAGGAATTATGCTAAGACTCCTACAAAACTAATCGTGTGATCACCAAAGTGGACATTTCTGGAATTTAGAAATACAACAATAGCAGGGGTGTGGGGGTAGGGGTTTTTCTCAGCAAATTTGAACACCTCATGCTTGTTTAAGTATGTTATACTACTGCTCCTTGCATTTTGAACACTGACAATCAGTTGGCCAATGTTATCTGTGAGCCTCATGTCTGAGACTGCAGCAGCTGTTGGGATGTTGGGAGGTGCACAGACACTGCAAGCAGCCCTGCCCTAAAACCTCAGAGAAGGGTGGTAGCTATTATTTGATGCAGTCAAGGCTTTTAAAAGAAAAACTTCTTCATCTCCAACTGTTTTTTTCTCTGTTTTGATAATATTAAGTAATAATATTATTGATAATATTTGATAATATATTGAGCTATTTCTTCTGGTAAGAATACTCAGGAATTCAAGACATGCAAAGCAAAGGAGGGATTCTGCTTGAGAAAATCACTTGCAAATTCCTGTTAATTTTGCATGCAATTAACGTGGTGTTGGCCTTTCTCAGCTCTAGTCAATATGATTGATGGATTTCTTTCAGGGTAGTCGATTTAGTTTATTGAGGACTTTTAAACAGTGACTGATAGCTCTGTAAGTCAAAGAATGAGTAGTTTAAAGGACTGTCAGAAGTAGTACTGAATATAAAATAGCATTCTTTTGAGATTGAAGTTGTACTAAAAAGTTTCATGAAAGCACTAAATCGTTGCAACTTTATGAGAAAGAATGTGTAGCCTGAAAGTTGTAAGTCTTGTTTGAAAATGCATTAGGTTGGGTGGGTTTTTCTGGTTTGTTTGTTTGATATCTGTTAGAATAAAAATAGCTTTGGTTTTTTGTATTCCTAATCCTAAATTAACATGTTGGAACAGTATTAAAAATAAAGTTAAAATCTTACTACTGGAAATAGAGTAGTACGTTTACCTGTCAGGAAACAAAATGTACAAGTCCTGACAATTTCTCTAATAGAAGTTACTTTTTACCAGATAGAAGGTATTTTTCAGAATGAAAGTGATAGGAGCCCGCAAACTTCTGTGGCTGTGGGATGTTGATTTCCAACACTTGCACAACTTCCTAAAGGTGTCTCAGTGGGGTGAATTCCACTGGCAGTCACAGAGTAGTCAAGGCAGGAAGGCACCTTTGGAGGTTATACCTGGTCCAATCTCCTGCTCAGAGCAGGGTCAGCCAGAGCAGGTTGTTCAGGGCCATATCCCATCAGGTTTTGATTATGTCTGGGGATGAAGAGGACTTCTCCAGGATTTCATAATTACTTACTTAAAATAAGCTCCGTTCTTGCTACTGATTGTTGTAAATATTATTGTGAATTTAGCTCTCCCCATGTATTGTAGATTGAATTCAGGTGACAAACTTGACCAATTCTGCCTGGGAGCTACACACAGTTTCACAAAATGTACTTTTCAGAATTGTACCTGACATTTTTGTGGGGATGTGGATCTCACAAGCAGCTGGGATCTCTTTAAAGGCAGAATGGACCACTAGAGGAAATGATCCAACTCATCTTTCTTTCTACTTTGGTCTGCAAACTTGGTTCTTTCCCAGTACCACACTTAGTTCTGCTGTGTGGGCACATCTTCAGCCATATACAAAATCTGGTCCAACTAAAAAGAAACTTCTGGGTTTCTGTTTTTGTATTGTGGGGTTTTGTGTTTGTGCTAGTTTTGTGTTAAGGGACTAAGATTTAGACCTCCATGGAAGCTGTTGAAAGGTTGAAGAGAAGCAGCCAAACTGTTTTTGGTGGGGTGAAGTGTCCCAAGAAATTCACCCTAAATACAAAGGCTACATAGCAGGCTTTTCATTCCTATGCCCTGCCTTTTTTCTTTTACTTGTATATTTTTGTTCTTTTTATTTGTCAGTCTTGATGTCCTTACAGTAATTGCCCCTGTGACCTTGCTGTGTTCAGCACAGGGCAGCCACAGGTTCCCCTCACAGAAGTGGCCTGGAAACCTCTCCCATGTCTGCACTGGGCACAAAATGTCAGTAGTTCCACTGAAAATGTAAAAGTATGAAAGATTGTGTGAAAAAAATTATCTTTACTTTCCCCCAGATTTTGAGGGGATGAAAATGTGGAGGTCTACTCCCCTTTTTGTGAAGATGCAATGAACATCACAAAGCAGACAGATATGTTTGTGCTCTTCAGGAAGTTTCTTCACCTTAACTAATTAAATGCACCAATCATTTTTTCTTTCTAAAAGCAGCATTAGGGTGCTGGGTTTTATGTCAAAAGACATCTGGCAGGCATGCAACAAATTAAAATGCTTTTCTTTCTTTTATTTCTTTCATAAGAAACAAAGAGTTTTCTGCTTTGTTCAAAATGTGCCACGCTATTCCCTGTGGATTTTCACGGCTTATGTTTTGTGACTCTTGCAATGGGGACAGTGATGGAAGTTGTGGAATTTTAGTCATTGACCTTAAGGCAGGTAAAAAACTCATAGGAATATTCATAAGGTATTTTGTATCCACCCAGGATTTCCATCTAGTAAAAGTCATCTTCTATCTTATTTGCCTCTAGTTGAAATAAATGCACAAGTCTGACAGTAAACAGAATATATGTCAACTATGTTGGCATTTGTACCTGCTAGTAATAGGTTCAAGTATAGGAAGATCAAGCTATTGGATAGCTAGGAAGTAGAAAAATGTTATTACTCCCTGTTCTACAGATTTGGCTCATTTATCAGAGTTCCCGCTTGTCCTTCTTTATGTGATGTTGCATTGCTAGAAGTTGATCAGTGACCTGCACAAATCAATGGGCTGCCTTTCCAATATTTGACAGGGGGGTATGGATGGGTTGCATGCCATTAGTGGGTTTGTCTGTGCTACTGATGAATATTCTTGACCACAAGACACCAGCAATCAGAGAACAGGAGGCAGCCCAAGGCTACTTTTCTGCCTTGACTCCATCAGGCTTGTAAGCTAAAAGGAGTGGCAGTGCAGGCTGATAATTTCTGATCTCTTCTGACATCAGTAGGCCCCGTGACTAAGTATGTGTAAACAAAGAGGGGTGGAGGAGGAAAAAAACTGGACACCGTAGAAAAAGGTTTTGTTTTTAGAGGTACTCCTTCTTTTACCTCCTTCAGATGTACTTGTGTAGAAACCTGCTTTATTTTACAGGAGCCTTCCTGCCATTTGTTGCCTGGTGTTGTTTACATGTTCCTGGTATATTTCACTGTGATCTTGATGTCTGTGAGTTTCCATGATAATTTAACTGTGAAAAGGCTGTTCTTCAGATCATCAACCTGTTAGTTTCAAAGCATTAGAGTGTGTTAAGGGCTTCACTTTAAGAAGTAATGTATATTTATAAATCACTTTGAATTGGGTGAGAGTTTTGGCTCCAGGGACAGGGCTTGTTGGGGATTCTTAGGTTCTTTATTAGACTAGGTGACACAGTTGGAAACTACAGATTCCTTGGCTGTCAGGCACCAAGGTCAGAAACAGAAAACTTTAAGCTAATCACAGAAGAGAAGAGTTGCTTCAAGCTTAACTTAATTATATTAGGGAATTAAAGAGAAAACTCTTGTTGGTAGTTTTTAGAGCAGAGGTGAATGTGAGCAAGTGGAGACTTGATAAGGTCATAGAAAATCTTTAATGCTTTGTAAATTATAAGTACTGAGAAGAGTGTAATGCTTTTAATAGCAAATCTCTTGCTGTCAGGAAGAATAGTTCTGAGACCAAAGAGCTACCAAAGGCTGGCTTCCTCAGTCTCTTAAGACATGTAGACTCCCATTCATCCCTGCAGCTTATCTCCCTGCCCAATTTCTACTACATTTTTATTAAAGTCAGTGCTATTTGCACTATCTTCATATATTCCTTAGTAAACTTTTAAGCTATCCTGAAAATTTGTTATGCTTTCACTAGCTCTTAAAAGCAACAGGTTTTGCAACAGACTGATCCTGTTTGATCAAAGAGAAATCATTTAGACTAAAATGTTAGTGTTAAAAAAAAAAATATTATTGCTAGAGGCTTCTTGTGAGTGTTCTGTTATTTCTACAGTTCTAGAAATACACACATTTCTACAAAGAAAAGAAAAAACTATTTCATCACTTACCATCTAAATTATACAAAGACATGGTTATTAAAAAACAAAAACAAAAACAAAAACAAAAAAAAAAAAAACCAAGAAAAAAGTGTAACCTCTTCTAAATGACTAAATGAAACAAAACACAGATGGGTCTCTGCTTTGCCTTTTAGGAGAATTAGGGAAGAGAACATCAAGCAGCCATAATTTTTTATTTGCTAAATTTAGGCATGTAAAGACATTAAGTAAAGTAGTTGTTCAAATACTCTTTCATTCATGTTATATTTATAATGAGCTTCATGCAGGTGGTATGAGCTAGGAATTTTATATGTTTATTGATGGGGAGAAAGAACTGCAATAAAACAGTATAGTCCAAAAATAATTAAAAGAAATGCTGTAAATTAAAAAACAGTTGTTGGTGACTACTCACTTTTTAAAACTAATTTGACTGAAAAACTACAGGCAATTAATAAGAACCTGACAAAGTGTTAATGTGTGTACTATAGGGCTGCCTAGAACTTCTGACATAGCTGTAGAGACTCCAAGGCAGAATTTTGATTACTAAAAACTTTATTTCCCAATAGCACAGAACCATTTTCCTAGATCTTCCCAGCTTTGTGAGTAAAGCATATCTTTAGGATGGTTTTGCTTAAATCACAGTATCATAGAATGCTTAGGTTGAAAGGGATCTTTAAAGGTTATAAAATCCAGCCCCTCCCTTCAATGAGCAGGGCCATCTTTAAGTAAACCAGGTTGCTCAAAGTCCCATCGAAACTGACCCCTTGAATATTTCCAGGGATGGGATAATTTTCTGTTCCAGTGTTTCACCACTTTCCTCGTGAAAATTTAATTGCTCTTATCTACTCTGAACTGACCCTCTTTTAGGTTAAAACCATTGCTATCTGACTCATTCTGTCACTACAGGCCCTACTGGAAAGTCTCTACTTTGTTTTTTGGGGGGAGAAGTACTCTGGCATGTTTGTAAATTAAAAGCTCAACATGGCTTGACAACGTACATTTGCAGCCCAAAGGGCAACCATAACCTCCATGTGCTGGGCTGCATCCAAAGCCCCGTGGGCAGCAGGGCAGGGAGGGGATTCTGCCCCTCTGCCCCGCTCTGCTGAGACCCCACCTGCAGTGCTGCATCCAGCTCTGGGGTCCCAGCACAGCAAGGACAGGGACCTGCTGGAGCCAGCCCAGAGGAGGCACCAGGATGATCAGAGGGATGGAGCAGCTCTGCCATGAAAACAGGCCAAAAGAGTAGGGGTTGTTCAGCCTGGAAAAGAGAAGGATTTTGGGAAACTTTATTGCTGCCTTCCAGTAAAGGGAGGTTACAAGAAGGCTGGAGAAGGACTTTTCACAAGGGCATGCAGTGACAGGAAAAGGGGGAACAGCTGTAAGACGGAGGGCCACAGTAAATTCTCCTTGTGGCCTTCTGCTCTCCATGGTGAAGAGCCCAAATGGTCTCAGCCTTTCCTCACAGGAGAGGTGCTTCATCCCTTTGACCATTTTTGCAGCCTCCTTTGGACCTGCCCCAACAGGTCTATGTCTGTCTTGTTCTGAGAACTCGAGCTAGACATGGTATTCCAGGTGGAATCTTACCAGGGTGGGACAAGCCACAAAGTCCTCTAAAATTGTCCAGTAGACTAAAAAAACATCTACGTGTTTTGTGAAAATGAAAATCATAAGAGCTCAGTGAAGGAGGTCTTCTGTTTGTAAACTTACTGCATAAAGGAACAAGAAATTGGACAAGAAATTGTCATTTTCCATAGAATACGGCTTATGATCCTTGGCTATCATTTTATAAGCTACTATCTAAAATTATCAAAGCATATGTGCCTCCTTGTGCATACTGTAAGTTAAAAATAGATTTTCAAATGCATTGTGTGCCACTAATCCAAAGAAGACATGTTTCTGCTTCTAAGCAGATACCAGTTAAAGAAATAATTAGAAATGTGTGTGTATCTATAGGAAAAAAAATGGATAAAATTCCTTTTATTTACTTATGTAGGAAGAAAAAGGCTTGTTTCTTGTTCTGACTTCCAGGCTCTAGACTGCACAGATGTCAGCATAGATTATTTTTGGTGGAGTCCAAAAGTGACCGAAACTATTTATAGAACAGAATTATTTGGGTATTTCACATCTTCCCTAATCAAGGATTTTAAAATCTTTTTTTTTCTCAGTTTATTTTTCTACCTTTATTTTCAAGGAGACAAAAAAATGTGGAACCTCTGTAAGAACCAGAAGTACCTCTATATTATTAGAGTTGCTTCATTTTTGCAGCAATATTAAGTTACATAAATATTTCTCTCACATCAGCAGAGTTGATGGGAGAGACTGAGGGCAATGTGAAATGCAATCCTGATTCATCGCCAGGCAACTTAAAGTGTGATTTCTTTGATTGTCTCCATGAAAACTGGTAGCAATATATTATCATACACTTATTTAAAAAAAAATGAACAGTGTGGCTCAGAAAAGGTGGACAATTAATTAAATGAAATGCTTGTTCATCTTGCAGGTCATGCAGTTAATTGTGCCAAGATTTGCTTTGAAATCATGCATGCCTCAACTTGGACTTTTTGCCTCCCTGGAGAATTCCTGAGGTCTTAGTGTGCATCACGCTTCCTGTGGATGCTGGGCTAATGCTAGCTAATCCTGTTAGCTTGTACAATAGATACAGTGAGATCTGGAAATTGGGATCTGTGTTCAGAAATTGGGATCTGTATTCAGTAGATCTGTGCACCAGCAAATTGAAATCTTTGTGGCTCCCTGAAAAGGAGAGTAAAACATGGTTAAAATTAGTATCATGCACTTCGATACTTCAGACTCCACAGGGTAGAGGAATAGCTGCAGCTAGGATTAAAGTTTTTTCAGGTACTTGTAATACACTTCAGCTGTAGAGTGAAACTGTGCTTAAATGAATTCTGTGCTTTTCAGCTTCTCATGTTCCTGCATATATAGGAATCTATTTCTTTAATCCAATTTTCCTTTTGGATTTTATGTTTTCTTATATCAGACCAGTGTAATTACTCAGGGTTGGTTTGGATTTTTAATTTGTTTTAGACAGTGCAGAAATATCTGTCAGTTTAAGAATGCTGAATCTTAAACTTTCAGAAAATGCCCAGACAGGTCAAAAAGCAATCCAAAATTTTATGGTATCTCCGAGAGTTTCAAATAGAATTTTAATATATAAATATTCTGTTGCAAATGTATTAAATTCCTTATTACTTGTACTGCAACATATTGCACTGCAAGCATACATGTTATTAATGACTGTGGGTTTTTTTTCCTGAAGAACTTTGAGATTAATTCTTGTTTATATTTATATATATGTTTCCTGTGATGATTGCACAGAATGAGGATTTAGAGTTTTGTAAATACTTGTGAGTGAAGTCAGGGTTTCCTCACATTGACCAAGCCAATTGGTAAATGTGAACCATTGAGTCCCCAAAACAATGGCAAAGGGACTTGTTAACAACAAAACAACTCTGTATTCGGTGAAGAACACACAGGGCAAAGTATGTTCTTGGCTCCATCCGAGCTGTTAGCTTTTCCTCTCTCCCTTCAAAGCAAGAAAAAGAGGTTTTTCAATTTTCTGTTAGCATTCCTTCTTTACAGGATCAACATCACTCCAGTATAAAAATGATGGTCATACACAAAAATCCAGCAGGATCAGGAGATCTGCTATAATGACTACAAATAATATAGTAAAATATATTAGTATAATTTATAAGAGAATAGAAGACCTTCTTCCCCTTAAGCAGGCTGTGACAGAAAAAACAATCTGTGATTTTAAATAAAATTAACCTCCTTTAAATTGAATTAACTTTGTTTTTTAATCTGGGTCACATTGCTAAAGCAATGGTCTTTATATAGTGTGAAGGCTTAAAAATAATAAATACAGATGCAGAAATGTGTGTCCCATAAGCATTACATAGGTTTCATTTTACTATGTCTGTAGAAGTGAAAACTATTTCCTTTCTCTTTGTAATGCTTTTCAACCCCCACATTCAACAAGGACGGAAAGAAGGTTGGGTTTCCAAGGATGTTCTTTAGAAAGTCACTTATTCCTGGTATCATGTCTCACCAATTATTAGCACAATACCACAAATATCTCCAAGGTTTTGTAAGCCCTTTGGTGCAGGATGTATAACAACCATTTAATAACCATTTCTATACAAAGCCTTCAGGTTGTAAAGGCATACAGAGCTGAAAGGAATGGAAAAGGAAGCAACTTAAGAAGAAGCTAAAATATTCCATTTGTAAATCACTGGTGTTTACCTAAAATGGTATTTGTTGAAGGTCTTTCAGGGTAATATTTTAATGGCAGAGTTTATTTAATCCAAAGCTGGATTGGTTCTCAAAAGTGAGAACTTTTGTTATTCTTTTATGTCTTCAAGAACAAAGGTGAAATTTACAGATTCATTTTTTTTCACAACCAGATCAATTTGTGTAAGACTACACAGCACTAACAGGGATTTCCATTTCATATAAGAGGAAGCTGCTGGTGATCAGTGGGTGTTTACTTGAGGTGACTGTCAGAAAAGATACCCCACTTTTTCTAGACTTGATGTTCACTGACAAACCAGTCTTCAGGGCCTCTCCAGCCATTGACCCATTTTTCTTGGCTTCCATAAAGGGAAGTGAAGTCAGTCAAAAGTCCATTGCCTTTGTGCAGTTTCTGGCCTTTAGCAATTCTCTTCTCAATTTTTTTGTTCCACTTGTCTTGTTAGTCTGGAGAACAGAATTATTTGGGTATTTCACATCTTCCCTAATCAAGGATTTTAAAATCTTTTTTTTTTCTCAGTTTATTTTTCTACCTTTATTTTCAAGGAGACAAAAAAATGTGGAACCTCTGTAAGAACCAGAAGTACCTCTATATTATTAGAGTTGCTTCATTTTTGCAGCAATATTAAGTTACATAAATATTTCTCTCACATCAGCAGAGTTGATGGGAGAGACTGAGGGCAATGTGAAATGCAATCCTGATTCATCGCCAGGCAACTTAAAGTGTGATTTCTTTGATTGTCTCCATGAAAACTGGTAGAAATATATTATCATACACTTATTTAAAAAAAAATGAACAGTGTGGCTCAGAAAAGGTGGACAATTAATTAAATGAAATGCTTGTTCATCTTGCAGGTCATGCAGTTAATTGTGCCAAGATTTGCTTTGAAATCATGCATGCCTCAACTTGGACTTTTTGCCTCCCTGGAGAATTCCTGAGGTCTTAGTGTGCATCACGCTTCCTGTGGATGCTGGGCTAATGCTAGCTAATCCTGTTAGCTTGTACAATAGATACAGTGAGATCTGGAAATTGGGATCTGTGTTCAGAAATTGGGATCTGTATTCAGTAGATCTGTGCACCAGCAAATTGAAATCTTTGTGGCTCCCTGAAAAGGAGAGTAAAACATGGTTAAAATTAGTATCATGCACTTCGATACTTCAGACTCCACAGGGTAGAGGAATAGCTGCAGCTAGGATTAAAGTTTTTTCAGGTACTTGTAATACACTTCAGCTGTAGAGTGAAACTGTGCTTAAATGAATTCTGTGCTTTTCAGCTTCTCATGTTCCTGCATATATAGGAATCTATTTCTTTAATCCAATTTTCCTTTTGGATTTTATGTTTTCTTATATCAGACCAGTGTAATTACTCAGGGTTGGTTTGGATTTTTAATTTGTTTTAGACAGTGCAGAAATATCTGTCAGTTTAAGAATGCTGAATCTTAAACTTTCAGAAAATGCCCAGACAGGTCAAAAAGCAATCCAAAATTTTATGGTATCTCCGAGAGTTTCAAATAGAATTTTAATATATAAATATTCTGTTGCAAATGTATTAAATTCCTTATTACTTGTACTGCAACATATTGCACTGCAAGCATACATGTTATTAATGACTGTGGGTTTTTTTTCCTGAAGAACTTTGAGATTAATTCTTGTTTATATTTATATATATGTTTCCTGTGATGATTGCACAGAATGAGGATTTAGAGTTTTGTAAATACTTGTGAGTGAAGTCAGGGTTTCCTCACATTGACCAAGCCAATTGGTAAATGTGAACCATTGAGTCCCCAAAACAATGGCAAAGGGACTTGTTAACAACAAAACAACTCTGTATTCGGTGAAGAACACACAGGGCAAAGTATGTTCTTGGCTCCATCCGAGCTGTTAGCTTTTCCTCTCTCCCTTCAAAGCAAGAAAAAGAGGTTTTTCAATTTTCTGTTAGCATTCCTTCTTTACAGGATCAACATCACTCCAGTATAAAAATGATGGTCATACACAAAAATCCAGCAGGATCAGGAGATCTGCTATAATGACTACAAATAATATAGTAAAATATATTAGTATAATTTATAAGAGAATAGAAGACCTTCTTCCCCTTAAGCAGGCTGTGACAGAAAAAACAATCTGTGATTTTAAATAAAATTAACCTCCTTTAAATTGAATTAACTTTGTTTTTTAATCTGGGTCACATTGCTAAAGCAATGGTCTTTATATAGTGTGAAGGCTTAAAAATAATAAATACAGATGCAGAAATGTGTGTCCCATAAGCATTACATAGGTTTCATTTTACTATGTCTGTAGAAGTGAAAACTATTTCCTTTCTCTTTGTAATGCTTTTCAACCCCCACATTCAACAAGGACGGAAAGAAGGTTGGGTTTCCAAGGATGTTCTTTAGAAAGTCACTTATTCCTGGTATCATGTCTCACCAATTATTAGCACAATACCACAAATATCTCCAAGGTTTTGTAAGCCCTTTGGTGCAGGATGTATAACAACCATTTAATAACCATTTCTATACAAAGCCTTCAGGTTGTAAAGGCATACAGAGCTGAAAGGAATGGAAAAGGAAGCAACTTAAGAAGAAGCTAAAATATTCCATTTGTAAATCACTGGTGTTTACCTAAAATGGTATTTGTTGAAGGTCTTTCAGGGTAATATTTTAATGGCAGAGTTTATTTAATCCAAAGCTGGATTGGTTCTCAAAAGTGAGAACTTTTGTTATTCTTTTATGTCTTCAAGAACAAAGGTGAAATTTACAGATTCATTTTTTTTCACAACCAGATCAATTTGTGTAAGACTACACAGCACTAACAGGGATTTCCATTTCATATAAGAGGAAGCTGCTGATGATCAGTGGGTGTTTACTTGAGGTGACTGTCAGAAAAGATACCCCACTTTTTCTAGACTTGATGTTCACTGACAAACCAGTCTTCAGGGCCTCTCCAGCCATTGACCCATTTTTCTTGGCTTCCATAAAGGGAAGTGAAGTCAGTCAAAAGTCCATTGCCTTTGTGCAGTTTCTGGCCTTTAGCAATTCTCTTCTCAATTTTTTTGTTCCACTTGTCTTGTTAGTCTGGAGACTGTTCGCAGGTACCTTGAAATACATCAATATTTCTGAGATCACCTGAGGTGAGTGATGCTTATGTATTCCTTAGGAAAGACTGATGTATCTTTCATGACAAAACAGAACAGTGTCCTTGCCCCAATAATGCTTGTTTTTTTTGCTCGATATTTTCAGTAGGGCTGATTGCTCAAAAGATAGAAAGATGAATTATTCATTAAAAACTGATCTGCTCATTCAGATCTCAAGGTTTTACAGACTCTCCTGCTACAGCATATCCTGGGAATACAAACTTCCACCTTTTGGCTCACTCATTTATTGTTGATTCAATGAATTCCAGTTGCCTGTCTGCAAGCTGCATCACTTTCTGACCCATGTGCTTCTAGCAATTGGACAAGAACAATTGTAAGTCTGAGCCATGAATAAGATGTTCTTGATAGCTGCAGTGGTGACTGATACTGTAGTGGGGCTTTTTGTTTTCTAAAAAAGTGTATCCTATGTGTAATCAAGGAACCTGAGAGGAATTCTAGCCTCCAACTGAAGAAATGATTTTAAAGTGTTTTTAAAGTTATGTGGAATACACTGCTGCCTAGAATGAAAATAATTCTATGCTTAAAGAGTTAGCTTTACAGGGTTACTTTCCTAGATTGGGACCTTTATTTAGTCTACATTTTGAAATCCTTGCTTATTTCTCTTGTGAATACTTTGCTGTCTTAGTTGTTATGAATAGAGCTCTTTGTTTTCTGTATCTGGAATTTAGTCTAAATAATGACCTCCAATGAAGTACTTCTGTAAGGTCACAAATGCCTCTTGGAGCCAAGCTAAAGTAAACATCCTAAATAACGATATTTTATTTTTTATGAACCTAATATATCACTGACAAATACTGAAAGCTCTCCAGTAAGGGAATGGTAACTCACCACCTCAGTTTCATTGACCTGCAGGCTGCTTTTCTTCTGAAGAGTTTGTTTAACTGCAAAGGATGGAAGTCTTGAGTACTCCCATACAGCACATATGGCTAATTTAAAGCCAGCAAGTTTGGGTCAGGAGAAGATGGTTAAAATAGGCTGATTCTGTACCAGTGAGTCCCTCAGCCACATAGTGTAGAAATGTTTCCTTTAGAAGCTCTTGCTTCTGATCTAGAGATCAGAAGAGATCAGAGATCATCTCCTGATGTAGTCACACATGGAGATTCCTAAACCAGACAACCTGCTTTTTCCTTTAAGGAAAAAAGATAACCCAAAATCCTGAAGAGCGTGTTATCTGATCCCTCCATTAGGGAAGTCTGCAGCTGTTCGTATTTTTTCTCCGCAGCACGTGTCACTGTGGCAAATGGAAAATATTTTCATCCTCTAGGATTACAGAGCTGCTGAAAAGCCATAAACAAAACATAACTAGAATTGTGCATGTAAGTGACAGTTAATGTGACCTCTCAGAAGGTAAGGGTAGAGAGGAAAAAAAATACCAGAGACAATTCATATTTTGATTTCCAACAGTACACTTCAGAGAGTTTCGGGGAAATACAAAAACATACACCTGGGGAAAGTATTTTTTATAAAGAGATGAATGCGTGTACTTCTGTATGTATTAAAAGTAAAGCCCCAGTGAGTAAAGTGGGGATCCATTTGAAGTCATCCATTTCAGTAAAGTCACACTGATGTTAATGTACTTTAACAGTTTCTGTTCCCAGGGCATCTGACAGACTTTCAGGCCCTATCGATAATGAAGGAGAGTGTGTCAATACTCCCACTTTAGGACCTCATTCAGAAGAAAAGGGATTTTTTTCAAGGTCAGACAGAAAGTCTGTGTCTTAATTCTGAATTTCATCAGGCTAAGGCCCTAATCCTGACAGTTTCACTCTTTTCTTTTGAGGACAAGGGGGCCTTGGAGTTTTTCCTTAGTTGTTGCTCATCCTTTCTATATTCAAGTTTCCTGCAATTGCAGAGTGTTTGAACAGAGAAAAACAGAGGCATTTTAAAAAATGGGAAGGAGAAGGGGGAATTTAGAAACCTGCTTTTAGTTTTGGCATCTGCAGCTACCTCGCTCCAATGGTGTGCTGCCTGCCAGCTCTTTCCAAGGCAGAAGGAGCTGCACCAAATTTCCCAGTTGTGCCTACCATCCATGAAAGCACGTGTGATGTTTCTTACAAGTACAAATGATCCAAACCCCCAAAGGGCATGATTTTATGTCTTTTTATAGCAGCGATAAGGCTGTTTACTATAAGTACTCTCAAAATAGAAAGATCTTTATAGAAGTTGTTACTTGTTGGATAAATATGGTCTGCTAATTCACCTCTGTTGCTTTTGCAAGTATTCAGACCAGTGCCTAGAAATAATTCCAGACATCTAGGCACTGAAACAAGAACAATATTTTAGGATTTAAAAAGTTAATTCTGAAGACATAAACTATTTATTATTTAACAAAAAAAAGAGAAGCGACATTGTTACTACTTTAAAAATAATGTGATGAATGTGATTTGGTAACCAGCTGGGGCTGAGTGTTCACCTCCTGTTGAGAGCACACAGTAAATATAACAGAATTTTAAAAAGGATTTAAAATGCTCTTTTCCTGTTTGGGTGATAGGAAGGACACAGCCAACAGAACATTTCACATCGTGGACATCAAAAACATATGACATATTTCTAGCATCAAGTCCATCTATTGCATCAGATCACATTCTTGAAAATGTACTGTTGAATTAATATTTGTGATTTAGTAAGTGTGTTTTGGTGAGAAAATGTTTTGAAATTGATTTTTACCTTCCATCTTTTTTAATTCCACCACTTAGAAAGCAGTGTCATATGAGTAAAAAGTACCTGGACATCCTTTATGAACAGATCTGTATTCTTTTGTTTGGGATCAGCTCCTGGGAACATACTGCAAGGTGAACAGTGATTTTAGAGTGTTAATTCTAGGTATTAGAGGAGGGTAAATGTGCAGAAACAGGACAAAAAGGGACATTTGTATCTTAGAGTCTGCATGAAGTGAGGAAACAGTTTTTTATTTACAGTTGGTCCTTGGTAAAGATTCTATTTATTGAGTTTGACTATCATGTAATGTGGAATTTCACTTTCATTCAACTACAGACAAAAAAGGTCATGATCTTTGTTTACATGCTGGCACTAAAGTGCTATTGGCACACTGGCTTGAAGAGTGAGTGCCAGGACTTGGCACTCTCAGGCCCAGCAATGTTTCCAGGTCCTGTGATACATTTGGGACTGGCTGGAAGTGCTAGATTTTACTTTTGGCCCACAATCCCAGAAATACCACACTGCAGACAAGGATTGCCTTTGCAGATATGAACTACACCTTACCCTGCTCCTTTCTCCTCCATACTTCCCCTACCATGATGTAGATTTACTCTACATGCTGACTGTAGTTCATAGCCAGAAAATTCCCACTTAACATTACCAGGCAGTCTCTGACATTTGTTGCATATTCAGAAGGAGGCAAAACTAAATGTGTAACTTATGCAATTGACCTGTTTCAAGTGTGTTTTGCTTTTCCACTTTGGAGCACAACTTCAGCACTTTGAGAGGAATTTCAGCACTTTGAGAGGAGCCATAGGGATGCAGCTCAGCACGGAGACAGCTGAAGTGCAGATCCAAAGTGGCCTCACACTGTCTGGTGGAAACAACTGGTGGTGTCTGAAGGCAGTTTGATGATGTCATTCCCTAGGGGGAAAATGCCAAAGTTCAGAGTGGTTGATCCGTCTGGAATAGCTAAGGATGAAGCTTCTTGTCTGCTGTGGCTGCGGGATGTTCTTATGGCTTCAAAGGCTGTGAGATGACCATGGAGGGTTGGGTAGAGGCTACTATAAATGTGGTTTAAAAAAATATCAACAAAATCTGTTTTTCTAATATCCTTTTGTCTCACATACCCATGTCTTGCAGTTTGAATGTTTCCATGGTACCATCTAAGAGGGATGACAACTGAATGACGTATTATTATTATTTTGAAGTGCAGGAACATTCGTGATGTTCGCAACGAAATGCTGCGTGAATGGTTGGCCAACATAATGATTTTTTCATTTAGAAGTTAAAATGGAGCTTACATCCATTTTACAAATGGAACAAATGGCTTGTAGGAGCAGGTGGCTGTTCACAGGAATTACTTCAGCAGGTCTGAGTTTATGAAGGAAGAATATCTTGTGCTCCATTTTAGTTATGCCTATACAGTTTCACTACAGATGGCAGTAGCAGTTTCCCCAGCAGGGCCTTCTAAAGATTTCACTGATTGACCATAAAACAATTGTTTTATGTCTTCCCCAAGGCACAAAAATCAGAACTGTGCCTAAGGAATTCTGGAATTCCTTTATAGTCACAGTAACACTGAGGCTGCACGGTAACATGTCTAAAACACTGTTTTCCTGTAACTCAAGCTTAACTGGAAATTATCATCTAACAATATATAGAGTGTGTATATTAAAATATATATATAAAACACACAGTGTTTAGGTGTCAAATCTGCTAAAATACAATCTTTAAATTTATGTAATTTTTGTCATAATCTTTATGACTTATTATGACAATTATTTATGTGGCTTAGTTTGGAAAGCTATTGTATTCCTTTCCTAGAGACAACAAAAAACAGGAGAAAAAAGTATTTTTAATTATGGCAGTTGGTAAGGAAAGGAGAGATTGAAAAAAGAGCATTTTAAAAAGGAGTTTCCAATGAAAACGTTGCCTTCATAATAAATTCTTGAAACACACATTTTTTGCTTGGATTGTTTAATATTCAAGCTGCTTCTTACGTATAGTTGTATATCAAGGGGAAAATAAGGAAAAACTGAACAAGGAAGCAATTTAAAATTCACTCTAAAATGAGAAATAAATGTCAGTAAAGTTTGGTTTAGGTTCTTTTTTTAATTTTATTTCTGTTTGGTTTGGGTTTGGGTGTTTTTTGCTTTTTTTGGTTTTTATTACATGGTAGAACCTTATTGCTTCTGTGAGATTTCTCTGATTGCCCAGCAAGATGGCTGTTGGTAGAATTTGTATAAGGGGGATTGTGGCTGCTTCATGGAAATACACACACGTATAATTCTTCAGATAATTAATCACATCTATTCTGTGTCATATCTGGCACACTTACAAAACCATGACAGATCTGGCCAGATTTTGGCTCTCCCTTTGGGAAAATACAACTACTGTATGTCAAATCTTGCCAAATTAATGCATGTAAAATCCCTACTCTTGCTACAGTGGTAATAAGTCATACTCAAATACTTTTTTCCAACTGTTTTAATTTGGATATTTAGTTAATAAACTAGTTACTTTGTTATTTTAAATTGGACAGTGTCCGTGGTTATTGATGGAAAAAGGTTAATATATGCATGATAATACTCTAGACCTGTATTTCTAATGAATAAAAGTACATTTTTGGAGGCAACTGTAGCATAGTTGTAGTTATCTGAACTCAAATATTTTGGGTTTTCTTGCATGAGAATGGAGAATAAGATTGTGTAGGTCCCACGTGATGAAATTATGTCACTTAATTTCTTTAGTCTGTGGAGTTAGAAGTCCCCATCAAGATCTGAACATTAAATTAGTGAAAGGAAAAAAACCCCAAAATAATTATTTAGCTTAAAATTCAATTTTATCTTATTTATGTGACATGCAAGGAAAGAAATGCTTTGTAGTTCTGTGACATCTTGATTGTTGGTGAGCTACAGCCCATCATCAGTAATAGCTCCAGCTTTGAAAGACAAATCCCTGTACATGAGGAGGGATACATTGCCCTGCATCCCTCTGATACTTTCCAGAACTGAAAACTGTAGCCAACATTAAAGGCATTCTGTGGTAAAATTCTTGTAAATTTGACACCCGTGATAAAAAGCAGCCCTGCAGCACCCACAGTTAACTGCTAAATTTCAGGCACCAGTGGCACGATGTGGTTCCATGTCCATGAAATTACCCATGGCATGTATTTCCCTCTCCTTGTGTTCAGGAAAGTGGCTGCTCCCTGTCAGTACCTCAGAAAAATGCAATTGATGGAAGGTGGATGCAATGGTTAGGAACAAAACACCATATAAGAGCACTGTAGCATCCAGAAAATTGATATGCCTCTTGCAAAGTGAAAAAGAGAAGCCAATCTAACAACCATTAGAGAAGAGAGATGGGTTTAAACTGAAGCATGTGAGGGACGTTTTATTCCAAGTTCTTCTTGGAATCCTTATTCTGAAATAACATGTGTAGGCAGTATGTAATTTCCTTCCTATATCTACCACCTCATTAATACAGGTTGGCAGGAGGAAAAGAAAAATGAAGAAGAATGTGCAAGGCTTGCTACATGTGTAGTAAAAGGGGCTTTTGCATTCTGTAAAAATAGGGAGGTTTTGGGTGTTTCTGAGCAAAGAAAACAGTGCTTCCATAAATATGAGGCATTAGATGGTGACACCTGAGCTGTCACAAAATGTAGCAACCAACCTGTGACTGCCTGGATTTTGTGTAAACACCAATCCTAGTTTCAAATGTTAGTGAAGCGCAAACCAAAGGGCTTTGTCCCTGTTTTAGGGGTGAAGTACATAGAGCATGTGCATGTCCTCGCATTTCATGTACAAATACAGAGTTTGGTTAGTGGGTATAACAACAGATGGTTATTGGTGGGGGAAGATTTAATAATCCTGTGCTCACACCTAATATTTCCACGCTAACAGATGTGAAGCACAGTTGTGCTTCTCTGGGCCTCGTCCCCACGAGGTGTGTGAAGAACCTCTTTTAGGGGACTGGGAATTGTCAAATGTAGGCCACAGGGAGCTTATTTGCACAGGCTCCATGGCTTGCAGCTGGAGACCTGGGGGGTTTGGTTTGTGTCAGGACATCTGCAGCAGGTTTAATTTTTATCTGCAAAGTAGCTGGCTTGGTTCACAGCTAGGGTCAGGAGTCTCAGGGGCTGCAAGGCTCACAAAGCCAGGAAGGCCATGAAGATTTGTCTTTTGCTTTGCCATTGTCGTTGCTTTGGACTTGTTGAGCTCCCTCGTGGTTGCTCTTCTCTCCCCTGTAGCCCCACAGATGAAACACATGGATTCTCCTGAATTCAGAGCAGAAACTGAGTTCAGTATTTATCTGCTTCTTTGGTATGGACCCCATGTTATATCCAGTATTAATCAAAATAGGCACTGTGAGAAGTGAGTAAATGATGGCCCATTCTGTGCAAAGTGGTGGTAAGGTAGCTGAAGAAGGTTACAGGAATATTACAGTGTTGTACAGAAAATTGAGTGCACCTCTTACACCTTTCCATTAATTATTTTTACTTCATAGTAAACTGAAGTAAAATAGTAACCATGTAGTAAACTATGAAGTAAACTTTGCTTCACAGCTGACTTCCCCACTTGATTTGTAAAGTGTATGCCAATGGAATATAGCTTTTTAGTTTGTAATTAGTCTTTTTTTGCAGCTTGTGTGTGGAGATATTCATAATATCCCATATTTGAGCAAAGGCTTTTTGAAATTATTTTGCATCATCCATTTTTATAAAGTATGTTCTGTATTTTTAGCATATTAGAGTGACTGTAAGTTCTTCTAAGTTAATTTCAGGAGTTTAGAGTTTTAGGAGTTTAGAAGGAAAAGTGTGACACTTTCTATTTCTTTTAGGTCTTTTATGACCTAAACTGTTTTTCATCATGGAACCTCTTGCTAAAACAGTTTTTTGAAAAGAAAACAGTGTTTACAAAGTAAACATTTTTTCTGGCTGCAAGATTGTTTGCTGTCCAGGAAGCAAACACATTCTACTTCATTACATATATTTTGAGTGTTTGAAAGGAAAATAAGTTTATACATTTTAAAAGTACAGCTCACAGACTTTCCGGCTGGAACCCACTTGGGAGTCATAACACATTTCCAGGACCTCCCCTAGTGAGACTCCTCAGATATCAGAGTAGTAGTGACTCATCGACCGCAGGAGAGGCAATTGAATTAAAACTTAAATATTTATGTGTCTGACTCACTCAAATTGCAAAACAAATACAGCCCGATTGCTGGGTGAGATATCTGTGTTTCTCAATAAAAGTTGAAGCTGGTATTTCAAGAGCTGCAATGGCCTGAATTTGGCTGTTGGCCCTTGTTTTCACACCACTTTTTTTTTTTTTTTTTTTTGAAGTGGTTTTTACAGCTTTAGAACCATAGAAGCAAGGCTATCATAGCTTAGTTATTAAATATGTTTGGAGTGCTTGACAGAACTGAAGCTCATATGAGATGGCTCAGCACGGTCTCTTGCACTCCTGACTATTGCTTTTGGATGGATTTGAGGGCACCAGGTAAAGGTGGCTGTAAATGTTAGCAAAGTTCATCCTCCCATCACTTCCCAGGAACATGAATGACTGAGATGCAGTACAACAAAAAAACTGAGAGCAAAGGAAAGGATGCTGCAGCTACTGCTGCTATGCTGTGGATTTTTCCAAGCCCAGAGATTGACAGTAACAGCCACGAGGTCAAATGTCTTCCTCTCCCCAGCGCAACATCACAGTCTTTGCAAAAAAATTGAGCTTGATCCTCTGAATTTGCCTCTGAAGCTAGTCTTGCTAAGCACATACAGCACAGATATTACTCCCCACACTGCACCACCCCTTCCCCTGCTGTCAGGTGCCAGGTCTGGGACCCTTTCCCTCCCCAGGTCAATCTGTATGGAGAAGGCTATAATATGTAATTAATTACCTTACAGCTAAGAAAAGCCTTTGCAGATCCCGCTTATAGAAAACTGAGCATGTGCTTTCTAAAGTCATAATTTGGACCTAACCATTTTATTACATATTTGCTGCTCCAAAGTCCTGATTTTTCAGCTTGCCTTTGAGCACGAAGTTCTGGCATTTTTCTGTCATTGGCAAGATGTGAGGTATTTCATGAGACCACAAATAAAGCTGTTGTTCTGCAAACACAAGTAGAGCAGGTGTTTGGTTTTCTTTAGACAGCTTTCTAAACAACACAAAAGTGTTATCTGAAAATATAAATAAATGTTCCATTCAATATACTTTATTTAAAGAACATCTGACATAATACTGCCAATAATTATCAGTTCTTCATTGCCCATGGAAAAATTGTATGTTTTGTTTCAGTCGTCCTTCCTCTTTTTTTACCCCTAATGTTCTTATATAGCCTTTGTTCAGAAATACCTTCTGCCACTCCTATTCCCAGGTCTTAAACTTTTGGATTTGGCTTGAAAGATGGCATCAACACATACAAATTTAAATTCTACATGAGAGTATTTTCCGGATGTAACTTATAATACTGTCTCATTAGGCTATTCTTCTGATGCTGAATCACTCTGGTGTGCAATGTATTGTTTATCCTTTTCCTTCTGGTTTCAGTAGGGATGATTCCATATATTAGACAAAATCAAATTAAGCTGGATTTTGGGCAAATCTTGGAATCTTTGAACTACTTCAGCTTCACAAATGCTTTGAATTAAATTTGACTGTTCAGCCCCATTCCTAATTGTAGTGGTAACTTCATCTTGGAATGGCAGAGTTCTTAGCAAAAATTCACATTTCAATATGATTTTGTGATTACAGGTGTGTATTTTTTTATACTTTACCAGAAATATTAGCACAGCATGGTACTAGATTTTTTTTTTCAGCACACAAAAGTATTTGGTTAACATTGAGACAGCTACTTTTTAGTACACTTGGTACTGTTTTTTCTTAAATTCTGTTGCTTTTGTTACAGGAGGGAGCTAAGTCTTTGGCTATAGCAAAAGCTAGGAAGAATTCACGCAGCGTTTAAAAAAAGGAAATAAATACACTGCTACCATCTCTGAAGGTCATAAAAATATTACGGATTTGAGGGGGCTTCATCAGTTTACATAAGGGATTACAAAAAGTGGTTGTCTGTAATACCAAGGGGCTGCACTTGATGACCTAAGAATTTTCTCCAGCTTTCCTTTATTAAAATCCAGTTGTAAGAGAGAAAAAAACCCTGTGATCATTGATGTACTGCGTTCCATGCACAGTACAGAGGCTGCTGCTCAGCCACTAAATTGTTGCAGTGGGGATCCTGCAACACGCATATATCAAACCAGGAGTCCCGTGGAAAGGAAATATATATGGACAGACAGATTCTTGATAGCTGTTTCAGAGATGTTTATTTCTCCAGCCGCATGGCCGGAGCTCTGCCCAGGAACTGTTCCAGTCACGGGACCAAGGGTCCTTCTGCCCGCGCAGGGAACACAAACCAACCCATGGGAACGAGGCTGAGCAGGGGCAGGGAAGCCCCGTGTCTGTGCCCTCAGGGCCCCTCTCCCAGGGCTACACGGCAGGGGAGGGACCCCAACACCTCATCTTTTGTTCCTACAGGTAGGTGTAGTCATTTCAAATTTGATGACATTCACATTCAAATTCCCAATTGAATTTGTTCAAATTTTGTTCTTACTGAGATGAATCAGATCAGACTCTAATGTTAGCTGACTTTTTCAGCCTTTCTTTCTGTGAAGAAAGAAAGGAAAAGCCACACTGACTTTGGTGTTGATGTCAGCATTTCAAGTAATGCTTCCACAATTTCATGTCCCAGAAAATAAATCTTTTGAATTTGATAGTAGTTGCAAAAATGATGCAAGGCCAAAGGTAGCTCCTGAATGACTCCTGTGCATGGCACAAAAGTGTCTGGGAAATATAATGGAATTAGGTTTTGCTTATTGTAAGCATAGCTTTTTAAGACCACATGGAGGTCCATACTCCGATCTGCATCCAGGACCAAGTTGACCAACGGAGCTCTGCTGAGGAACTGTTACAGTCACAGGACCAAGGGTCCTTCTGCCCGCGCAGGGAACACAAACCAACCAATGGGAACGAGGCTGAGCAGGGGCAGGGAAGCCCCGTGTCTGTGCCCTCAGGGCCCCTCTCCCAGGGCTACACGGCAGGGGAGGGACCCCAACACTAAATGCTGAGTTCCTGGAGCAAACTGAATTGCATGAAAGGGAGTGAATGACATGGCTGAGCATCAGATGCTGTCCAAGCTGAGAAAAGCACCAACCAGTGTTTCACGATTTCCACTTGTGATTTGCACATTGTAAACAGTACATAACAGGTTATGCTGGGAAGACCTGAGCTCTAATCCATGTAAAAAGGTGAAAAAAATGCCAATTTTTCCTTTGGGGCCTCTGACATCAATAACCTGAAAGAGCATTCTGTCCAGTTGGCTAAAATTCACAGGCAAATCAACAGCAGGCTTTAGTTAAAGTATCAGAAGCTGCTTATAATGCTGATTAAAAAAAAAAAAAAAATCACTTAAAGTCAGCCTTCCCTGGGCTGTTATATTGGTGTGGTTTCAGTTCTATTTCCATATCATTTCAGCCTGTTAAGAATAAATAACAAATATTATGGTATTCAGTTGTTCATAGAGCTGCCTCATTATCACTTCTTTAACAACTCTCTACAGTCTGGCAACTATTTCACTATTTAAGCTAACAATACTGACAAATTTAACTATTTTCATTTAAAAAAATCTACCCACACTTTATTATAACCATCCACTTGCAGGAAAATATTACAAGGCAGTTGGCAATATTTGTTATTTCTATGGTATTTCTATATTATATTTGTATCAAATTCATATATTTCTGATGAAAGCTACATTTGTTGAAAGCAAACTAAGCATAAATGGTGTGGGGAGGTTTATGCTGTTTTCTTTCATAGCCAAGAAATTAAATTAAAATATATTTAAATAAGTATATTCTCAGTATTTTTTTCAGAAAGATATTTGTGGCTTGAGTGCTTTCAAAGTGCTTTAGTGCAGCTTCTAGAGATCACGTAAAAGCTTTAATTATATTATTTTACAGTCATTTTTAATCACATCATTATTATTCTTTAGCTGAACCAAAATCCTAATGTATGTGCTGTGAATTACTATATTCAGAATTAATCTGAATAGATTTCTGGATAAGGAAAAAGGTGTGTAATGCACCATGTTTTAAAAGTAGTATAATTTATACAGAGTCAGTGAGAAAGGTAAACTTTAAGCCTTGTATTTTCTGGGATTACTTATGACTATAATAACTTTTATCCTTTTGGCTGATTTGGCACTTTGAAAAAATATGAACTCTCCTTTTACCGAATTTAGGCAGACAAATTGAGCCAAATCTTTTGAAATGCCCTATTGATTTATGTTGGTGAAAAACAAAACCCCCTGGCTGCACCTGTGCAGAGCCTTAGCACGATTGTGTAGTTTTAGTCTTCTAAAGGTGGTGGGATTCTTGTTTTCTGTAAAACTGTGTTAAGAAGTTTTAACACAAAGTAGAATACTGTGTTCTACTGGTTTTTTTCCACAGAAATCCATTACATATAATCCACTCTTGGCAAAACTTGTGCTTGTAAAGCCTGACTTAGCACAGTCCTTTAACTGTCATTCTTTAATTCATCTTATTTTTTTTCAGTTGACTTTTAACACATCTTGTGTGAAACCTTTGCTAAGATTTCAAATGCTACAAGTGTCTTCACAGAGAATATTTTTTCTTTGAGGATTTACAGCTATGATGAACAAAAAGATACTTGTTTTGCCAATAGATTGTTATTATTGTAAGGAAAAGGAGTTTCACAAAGGTGGGTGAATGTCAGGAAAAGGAAAAGCAGATAGTCACAGCACAGATACAAGTGGGAGCTCATGCCAAAAAAAAAAAAAAAATCAATTATGGCCAGTCAGAGGGATAGAAATAACTTTCCAGGGATCACCACAGACTGATCAGAGGTGATTTTATGAAAAAGTGTGTGAAACAAAGGGCAAAGGAAACATGCCACAGCAAAGAGAGCAGTGTGAATTATCTGTCACTTTTTGCATTTCTGTTCTGTCCGCGGAGCTTTCTCTCTTAAATATTGAAGGTTTTATTTGAATAAAACCTATTTTCTTGATCCTCTATACCACCCTGGTACTCAGCGTAAGACAGAGTTGCAGACATATTCACCCTAAAGGTCTGTCCCATCCCACTGTGTAAGAAAAGCTCAAGTGATGGAACACCACAACTCCAAATGTATTTCTTTTTCATCTTTCCACAAAATGAAGTTGTTCGAGTTTTTGTAAGACAACCTGGCCTGTCTACTCAGCGGGGGTATTAAAGTAGTTGTCCAATATTACTTGTTTCATGTGAGTTTATTTATAGATCTTATTTAGCTTGGGTTGTTAGGGAGTTGCAGTGAATTATAAGAGTGTTCAATTACCTTTGAATGCCACAGATGATAACAAAGCAATGAACAATATTTTGGAGAAGCAATATTTTTACCTTTGTTTGCTACTTTTCTTCTTCTGCTGGTTGATAAAGAAGTTAGTATTGTTTCAAAGGTGCCAGCAAGCATCTGGGAGGTGTGAGAGCCTCTCCCTTAACAAAAGCTCTGAATTTTACAATGATTTCAGTGTTTCTTCATCTCCCTAATTCGCGTAACATTCTGTGGAAAACAGGCTAATGCCTAGGCACTCAGGTGAAAGAACTGAAGAGTTTATGAATTCAAAGGAGCTTATTTATAATGCAAGGATCCAGTGGATCACCAACCTTACCCCAGCCACAGCAGAGGCTGATCCAGCAATTCCAAAAGACTCCCAAGCCAGACAGCTGCCATGAGGCTGTCCACAAGAAAGGTTGTCTTTTACTGTCAGCAGTCACTGCTGCTGTACCCATTTTAGCTTTTTCTTTTAAATAAGGCCAGACCCAAGGTGAATGTGAGGTTCCAACACCCAGCTGGAATTAGCTAGGTTCCAAACTGACTGATGTTTGCAACCAACTTCCAGTCTCTGAACAAGCCCAGTGGAAAATCACTGGCAAAGCTTTTCATCAGAGGTGTAATCGGCCACATGAGTGAGCAGGCCAGGCAACAGGAAAAGGGGCTGAACACTGAAGTGTTTTAGAGGAATGTTGTAGTTAACCTGCACAGGCTGCCTTTGTGTGAGTGCCAGAGTGCAGTAATCACACACCCCTCCTTAAACACCCTTCACAGACATCTCACTGCAGAGTCAAGACAGAGAAGGTCCTTGCAGAGGAAAAATATATTTTAGGTGTATCCATCTCATCCTTATTTTCTTGGAATATCTAATATTGGGTACAAATCTTTCAAGATTTCTCCCCACTGAAAGTATGCAGGGTTGCAGGTGCCTGGGTAGTGAGGGATGGACGTGCTGGGCTGCCTCTGACTGTGCTGGAGTCCCCGTGCCTCAGCTCAGTTTGCTCTGCAAAGCCAGGCCCTCCAGGAGGGGCAAGCTGAACACGATACCTGTGCATATATAAATATTTTTGTTATAAGTAATGGATCCTGGGGCATTTAATAGTCCCTCCAGAAACAAGAACCTCTACTATTGTGATTCTAATCATGGTGTAACTCTCACCTGTGAACAGGCTATTGTGTTTGACATCTGTGAAAGTCTGCTTCCTCCTTGGGCACACTGCCCTCGCAGCGAAGCGCACTAAATCTTCTCAGCAGGGAAAATGGCCTTAACTGATAGAGACAACCTAGGCTTGAGTCCATAAAGATTTACTGTCCTCAGTGCAACTAAGCACTGAAGTCTTTGTCTTGTGAATTAGCTGTCACATGTATATTGCTCCACTGATTCCTGAAGTCTGTGTCCAGATCCTATAAAAGTTCAAAAGTAGGAAGTGTGTGCATGGAAGCATGCAGGGAATTAAACAATTTACAGAAATGGATGTTAAATGTCAGCTGTGTTTTGAATGCTAAGTAATATAAGAGTAACACATCTTGAGAATGTACTTAGATTCACTATAGTACAGCAGAATAACACCCAATCCCAAAGTGCAGCAACTCCTGCTGCTCACAGAGGAGCCACCAAGGAGGTAGAGCAGTCAATGAGCCAGCTTCTGATCCATGAGTTGCAGCCAGGGATATCTATCATTGGAGGTTCTCTAGAGCAATTTTTCTCAAAATTGGAGATAGAAATTCTCCAGTGCCTTACATTTATGCTCTGGGCACAAAAATTTTGCATATTACTCTTCAACTTAACTACTACAGCAATCTTGCTTTTTGACTTAACATATCTGAATTCATAACCAAGATGTTTTCACAGTGAGTGAAGATGGTCATTCCATCTTGTTGTTTTGGGGTTTTTTTAAAGGTATTCTTTCATTAGTGAATCCTGCTTTGTTTTGCAGCAGCAGAGTCCTAAGAGATGGAAAGATTTGAGACTCACAGAATTTCAGAAAAAAGTCCTTGAAGGAAATTAGTAAATAGATTATACTACGTGGCGGGGAATTACCTCAGCTGTAGGCTCATGGAGGCGCCATGTTAATGTTTTATTTTGGATTTTATTTTGGATTTATTATTATTTTATAGACTTGCTTCTTACTGTCAAGACACACTTTGTTCATGACAACTTATTCTCATAAATGAAGCATTCATCTAAATATTACAGAAAATGAGCTTGTAAAGGGTTTTAAACTGTCTCACAGGGTACAGTAACATTTCCCCCTACGAGCTATTCCTATGTATAATACCTAATCTTGCTATCAAAGCAGTATCCTGCAACAGAAAGAGTAACCCAAGCGTAATTACCTCCTGATTAATCATCTCATTTGCATGTTTGCCACTCCAGTGCCTGTGGCGATATTGTGCTAAACACAGATGGGTTCTTGGGTTCTCCTCACATTTAGGTTTTGGTGCAGCTGCACATGAAACCAGTGGTGGGAATAGCAACACAGATGTAGCAGCAGCCAGCCTGGAGAAACCTGAGCAGAGCAGTTGCACCTTTATTATGTGGAGCTGAAATTCCTTAGGGGTTATCTCCTTCCCCATGCATATTTAGAATATTTGTACTAATCTTGCCCTTCTGCATCACATCCTCAATACATTTAACATGTGGCAGTGATTTCCACTCCAAGTGTGTTGTTTGGGACTCCTATCAGCAACGGTTGCTGAAATGTTTGGTGTCCCTCTCATGTGCAGTGTATTTAGTTTCTTTATAACTTTTCTTTTTAGGCTTTTTTCTTAAATAAAAAAGTTAGCTCATTCTTCCAAGTGTAAATAGATTATAAGAAGTATTCTTGCATCTCTAAAGCTGTCAATTAGGCATGTTTTAGCTCTCTGAACAGCCAGCACAGACACAAATCTGGGCTTGATAGAACCAGAATCAGATTTACTACGGCTGGTCCTGTATTTCATCAGTCTCTAGCCACATTATAAAAAGATGCCAGGAAATAATGTTGTGCTTCATGATTTATCACTTGCTTACGCACAGATTGACATTTGTATCCTTTTCCACTCTCTCTCTCTCTTCTGTTCCTCCTGAGATCAACTGGGTTTGTAATTTGATGGTTTAGTTCCAGTACTTGTCTGTCAGAAGCAGCCATATTCATCCAGTAGGCTGTAAAAGCAGGTGTTTAATATTATTGTCCACTATTGGAGAATAGTAGCTAGCCTTGGTACAGATATCTGCAATTTTTTGTGGTTTGAAAAGAGGTTTTGCTAAGTAGGTGCACATTGAATTCACAGGGTATTACAAATTAGGTTGTCCTTTCCCACAAAATAAACTGTGGAAGGGCCATGTTTTTCAATTTTTTTTGTTGGGTGGTTTGTTTTTTTTTTTTTTGAGGTTTTTCCTAAATATTCCATGTATTTTGCATTATCATTTTAAATGTATTGCAAGTACTCCTCAGCAGCTCAGCCCCCCTGAAGAAGTTCAGTGATAAAAATATGGAAGAGATTTATTTCTTTGTCTTTGAACTAATAGAAAATGTAACTTGTGGAAGAGGTAGGCAATTTGCAGAGAAGCAGCTAGGTCTTTTAAAAAGGGGCAACTTAAAAATCCAAGGATTTTCACTGAGTAAATATCTGAGGTTCTTTTAAAAATGCACATTATGAGAGCTGTTGCCTTGAAGTTAGTGGACAACTGTATTATATTAGTCATGTGACTGAGGTTCTGAAAAATACAGCATTTTATACAAATCTGAGAGAAGTTAAAAGTGAAAATGTAGCATTAAGAGGACAATGATGTGTTCAGTATGAATAATAGCATTGATAATATCACTCATTTTTCTATTTTTTTTTTTTTTTTTATTTGGCACCTATTAATTTTAATTCTTTTTTCCTTTTGGAGCCACTTAAATCTTTCAAAAACATGTCCTTTAAATTCTGATTACTTAAATTATTTAAGTTTTTGGCTGTGCTTCTAGATGGTATTAGCAGAATCGTTTGCATTATCTGCAGTGTAGGTGGTAAATAGCTGGCTTTTTTATTTTCTAAAAAACTCTGGCCAGCATGGGAAATTAAATTTAGAGAACAGCTTGATTTATGGCACCAGTGAATTTACTTCCGTGACATATTCCCCAAGGCTCTGGCCACACTAGCACCAAAAAGGTTTTACTTTGGGCTTCCTGGGAGTGAAACTAACTTGAAACTTGTAATTCATTGAAATATACCAGAAATGAACTTCCAGAATGAAAAAATCTTAAAATCAGAAAATTGCTGCTAATAATCATCTCTTTGAAAAAAAAAAAAAAAATAGTCACATGTGATCTATCATCTTCCTGCCTTTTCTTCCCTCCTTTTTTTCTCAACTTTCAAAAAAACTTCTTAAAGCTTTTAATTTTTTTAAGTTTTAAAAACCCTACTAGTATAAATTAGAGCTGTATTAGAATGAAAAACTCTAATAGTGTTATCTTTGCATTGTTTTTATATTGTTATCATTGCAATAGTCATCAAATACCAATACATCCTTTTCGAAATTATCATTTTCATTAATTGCTTTGGAAGAAAGAGCCTTGGTGAATACCATTCATTGAAGTGAACATTTCTGTGAAGTTAATGCATTTCCCTGGACAGCAAAAGCGATCTCTGCAGAGTTCTGGAATACGATGCCTGATGATATTGATTTTGTATATGTGTTCATGCCACATTAACAGCAACTGAAGGTAAATGGATTTTGGAACCTACAGCATAAATGATGTGCAGCCCCTGCTTTCAAATGCATACTTTCACAACACGAGTCATTGTTAGAGAGTTCAGTTTCACCATTTTCCTACAAGTGCCAGCTGTTACTCATCAGGAATTTTACAGTACCAGGATCTACTCTTGGACTATTTACCTGATTCACATGTAGTTCATGGAACAGCCTCTGCCTTGTATTGACTTTCTGTCACTATTTAACTGACAGAATTTGAACCAGTAACCTATAGGTGATAGGCAATATATTCCTTAATTCTGTGAGTATTTGGACCCTGCCACTATTCTGTTCATAATTCAAGATTCAGGAAAAATGACATTTCAGCATATTTATAGTCCACAGCTCAATATAAAGATATGTTCTCTTCCAAATTCTACTCTACTCTTTGGGGGTATTTCCCAAATTTCTCCCTCTAAAGGTCATTACATATATCTTTTAGATCATGTCTACACTTTTTCATACTAAAGGGTCAAGGTGATTTGAGTGACATTTTTCCTATTCTATGTCTGGAAAAACTTTAAAAATAAGCAAGAATTTTAAAACCTCTGTGTCTGTGCTCTACTGTGCTGACAGGTTAACATTCAAGCATTCAATTCCATAGTATACTTTTTGGAAGTCTTCCAGAGCCTCGTTAGCATCAGGTGGTAGAATTGCCATGTTCCTTCTAGGCCAGCACAAGAATGAGAGTTTTTAACAGAGGAATATTCCAGGTTATTTTAGCCCTTTGAAGGAGCAGGGTTGGTTCTTCAGCATTTTCATTACAAACACCAGAGCAAGGCTTGAAGATTTCAGCCCATCTTCACTGGACATGTTTATATGTAAAGAAAACTAAAGAAAATCCGGAATGATTCTAGAAGTAAAAGACATAAACTGTAATAATTCTTGAGTAAAAACATACCCGCCTCTAAAGGTCCTTACTTTTTGTTAAGCTGGTGAAACATCAATATTTAGGACTCCACCGTGTTTGTGGCTGTTTTGGTTATTTCTTTTTTAACTTTGCAGTTTCTAAAAAAATGTACATACACCTTTATTTTAGTTCTAGAAGTGCAAAATATAGAACAATTATTTGAATTTAATTACTTTAATAATGTAGTTTCAACAAGACACAGTTCTTGTATCCTTACTAATTTTAAATATTTTGAAGGCTTTTTTCCTGCAGGTAATAAATGGTGGAACTGTAGCTTTTTTTTCCTGTGCCTATTCCTCAAGATTATAGATTGGATTAAGGTATTTTGAGTGGTTTTGCTAGTTTAGACAAAAAACTGAAAACAAACAGGCAAATGTAAAGGAACTGACTATGTGAAGCTTTGAATCATTAACTGAGCAATCAGTCACTCAAAACTTAGAATTTGTCTTTCCTGTTCTTATCTGAAGAATAAACAGTAGGAATTACCTACAGTAGGGCATCTTGAACATGGATGTTTTTGTTGAATGGTGGTAAACATCAAGTAATATGGGTTTTAAGACCTTGTTTTCAAACCTATGAATAAAAATATTTTTCTTTGGCCCTAAAGTGAGGGCAATGAAAAATTTTCTGAGGAAGCACAGAGAAATTTTTATTAATATATTTTATCAATATGAAGTTCATTCTAGCCACAACTACTCAAGGAATGGTTCACCAAACAAAAGATCAGATAAAGCAGGGACACATCTTAGGTGCTGGCATTTTATACCCAAGGTATTGAACTTCTGGTGATTTTCAATTCAGTCAACAAGTGTCTTACTGTCTGAAAAATGAAAGAGTATATTTTTGTCTCTAGAAGCCACTCAGCAATTTATTCGACTGTGGAGAAAACTCTTATGCCAGAGGAAGACAAAAAGCAGAGCTTGAGCATCTCAGTGGTTTGCCTGACACAAGCTGCTGGTGCTGTTTCAGGCCGCCAAGCTTCCTACTGGACACAGGGCTGTTGAGAAAAAACAGGAAATGGAGTCTCTGATAGCAGATTGATATAAAAAGAATCAGACACAATTATATTAGGACAGTTTAAAGTGCAACTTTTTATATTACTATCCCTTGTGGTAACAGCTGCCTGTTTCTGGAATAGCTCCATACAAGAACAAGAAAATCCTTATAATGATGTAAAAAGAGAAAGGATAATCTTTCTCGTGATGTACATTAATAATTAATGCATTTTCCTTTTTTAATGATGAGCATAAGAAAAGCATGAAAGTGGTGTAAATCTGTGATTCTTATGCCTTTACTACTTGTATTTCTACTATGTCTGAAGAATACGTTGCCAGTTTATACAAGGTGTGTGATACATTTCTATGTACAAAATTGGTAACAGACAAAACTCACGCATGTGCAGCTTCAGCATAACCGCTTGCATATCCCAGTTCTGGAAATTCCTCATGATGAGAGGGTCTCCACAACTTGTCTTTCTTTCTTCTGACACCACACAAAGTAACACAAGCCTTATTTTGAGCATGTGAAGTGAATGCTTTCTGATTATTCAGAATGTAGAGTCGGGTTTCTGCCAGGGTGATGAGTCTACATAGTGGGGAATTTCAGTTGATGGCTATCTCAGAGTTGGTTGAGCCACATAAAAGAGAGACAGGCATGGCAGACATAGATGGAAGGCTTTTTTATAAGAAACCATGATCTGGTGGTTTAATATAATATCTGTTGATTCCACAGTAAATAAATGTGGTAGTAATTTTTGTGTCTTAGCTGTTACACAAGATTAGACCTTCTAAGCTGTGTGTGGTTTGAATAAATGAGATGAGTAATATCACATTAAAATTTTGAATTGGTCTTGACGGATGCAAATACTGAACTAGAATTTGCTGTAGTTTCTTCTCTCTTGCTTACATATGAGTATGTTCTTTTATAATTTTAGTGATTCTTTAAAAAAGATGTGCTCCAGCAAGCACTTATGCTGATAGACAAGGATCCCTAGATTCTTCTCCTCTTCTTTTGTGTCACACATATCACTTTTAGCCAGCTGCATTTCGAAATTGTTTCTGGCCTCCCTTTGCAGAGTTCTGTTCTGATGGCCCCATGATTCTTCTGAACTAGATGCATAAATTATGTTTAAACAAGGAGATCTCTTTAACTTTGCCTGGTTTTCTGTCATATGTTTACCTGTGTTTTTAATCCATAATTATTTTTACAAGTATTTACAGCATGTCTGGAATGGTAGATCTATTACAGCTGTCCTGAATTCTGCAGTGAATGAAATGAAATTCTGGTTAATTTGCTTTGTTGGGGTTTTTTTATGCATTTAGAGCTTATTTTCTAGAAATAAACCTGTACATGCCGTTTTCAGGACTATTTTTTTCAAGGCATTCAATCTGTAAAGAGAACTGAAAATGTATAGCCATCACCATAGAAGCAAAAGTAAGATAAATGCAACCAAAACTAAAGTAACTGACGGCTGCAAAGTCAGTCACATTGTACGTGGGAGGATTAATCCTCCCTCAGTATCTCAGCATTCTCATTTTCACTATGCTTCTGTGTACACGTGTAGTTTCACACATATTTGATTTAAAAGTCTAGGTGAGTTTAAGGAAGACTTTATGTCATATTTTTTTCCTAAATTGGAATAGGAAAGGAAATCGAGTAAGACATTTTTCTGTTCCCTATAATAAAGTTTTCACAGCTGCGCTGTGATTGCTCGCAGACTAAGCATTCCCCACGGAAAAGATCCAAATCCCATCTGAGATTAGTGGAAGTCTTTGGATCCTGCTCAGAGTAATACAATAACATGTAATCTTTATCACAAAATGTAGCTGATATTTCATCCTTCAAGATAACTTCTCTGCATCAGCATGAGGGCAAACAGGAGGTCAGCATAGCAGCAGGAGAGTCCAGTGGGTCAAACAGCTCCCCAGTGTCCTCTCCTTGGCTTTTCTATTTGAAAAATAGGACAAATTTTACTGTACTAGTTTGTAGAGGAGGGTTTACTACAAGTTCTAAAGTCAGATCCCTAAACTGTGATTTATTTTCCAGTCTTTCAAGGGAAAGTATTTTTATTCTGTCACTCTATTTTTTTCGTGGCTGCTTTTGAAACACCACTTAGGTGCACAAAAAAAAAAAAAAAAAAAAAAAAAAAAAAAAAAAAGGAAAAAAAAAAAAAGGCCAAACCATCTGATGTACTTTGCCTTCTTTGTTGAAGTTCCACTGAGTCATTCTGAGATAAATGGAATTTTCTTCTCCAATCCAAAGCTTAATTATGGTAATTAGCCTGTGCAATTTGTAAAGTTTGTCACTCAATTCAGCTCCTAATATGCATAAGCCTCTTTCTGTTACAAATTGAGTAGGCTTAATCAGTTTTAAAAAGACACTGTCTCACTATGTCCGCATGGCACATTCTTAGATTTTCAGATTGGTTGTTATTCCAAACTCTGCTACATCATTAGCAGTTTTGATATTTTTAATATTCATGAAGCTTTCGTTTTAGCATTAATCCCCAGCATCTGTGATTATGATGGGTACTTTTGGGAGCTGTCTATTGTGTGTCTACTGAGAATGAAAAGCCCAGCAGTTCCTGGCAGTAAATTAACCCTCACAATGCCAGTTGGTGCTGAACTCCTTTTGAAATGTTGCCTTCTGCTACGTTCCTTTCTATTCAGATTTCACACTAAGGTCTGATTCCCTCAGCAGACACAAGCTTCGTTTCATCCTGACAGCCATCTGTGACACTAAGAATTTTTTCCTTTTTTCATTCAAAGAATGTATCTTTCACTGTGTGCCTTTTCCCCCCCAGATTCAATATGGTAATCAAATGGGTGAAAAAGAGAGTCCAGAATGCACATTTCTACCTCAAGTGAGAAGATGAAGGCATTAAAGAATTTTATTTTTCATGCATGCAAGGAAAAGAGAAGGATGTTTTTCTTGGGATTTTTTTTCCTAATATTCATGGTAAAATTTTCTTTAGGAAGGGATTTTTTGCTGAACTTCAAAATGTGATTCTACAAAGACTTTTGGCTGTGCAAATGAAGTCTAGCAAATGGAGAACAGGCTTTGGGTACTGTTTCCCTCTCTGCTGCTAACTTGTGGAATACAGCAAATTAAGCCTCTCTGTTTTGCTTGTTTTCTGGTTTAGAGCTGTAAATATTTGGGGGCAGAAACCCTCTAGGATTATTTACAGTGCAATATCACGTCAACTGTTTTAGACATGCAATTTCAGCTGCTTATCTCTAGCTGAAAAGTACTTGATAAATGAGGACAGGCTCTTCCATTGGTAGTTTTGCTTTAGGTGCTTCAGATCACTATGGAGGGGGTAGATGGCATCCAAATTAGGATGGCAGGGATAGATAGTGTAAAATATGTACACTTCCTTTTCCTGCTGTGCAAAGCACAAAGATGTCAGCATCAGCAGGCCATAAAAGTCCAATAGAATAAAATAACACTATTTTAAAATGTTTTTTATGCACTGCCGTGCTTATGGTAAGAACACTTCAAAGCCTGTCATACTTTGTGCCAGACATGGGACTCCATCCATATCCTGAAGAAGTTTTGAGCAGTTTGGGGCAGCTTTGGGTTTCTCTGTAGGATCTGTCAAAGTCTCTCTTAACATGAATTGCCTAAAGACTGAAGTCTCTCTTGGCAAGTGTCACCTGCTCTTAATTGCCTTAGCAGGCTCCCCTCCTGAGCTCTGCTACCTGATCACACAAGTGCAGGGTTGTCAGGATTTGCTTTATCATCCATTGCTCCAAACCCTCTTTGTCTCAGGCTGCTTGGAGGCTCTGCCTGCCTGCTAGGAATGAAATTTCTGTCTTAAATATGTGTACAAGTAGGTGACACTTAGTGAAAGGTGAAGGATTCTTTTGTCTTTATTCATCAAGCTTTTTCTCCAAGACTGCTTTGCTGTTTACTGGAGCCATATGGATTTAATTACATAGATTTGGAGAAATACAATTGTGGTTAAAGTTGCTACCCTGAAAGACAATTGGCCTGACACTGGGAACCATGGATTGGCCTTGCTGCTAAAGCAACTGTACTGCCTGTAAAGGCACTTGCCAGCACCCACTTCCAGCACTATGGGGAGCACAGAAAGAGCCCTGTCAGCAGAAATGCAGTGAGAAATCTGGGAGTGTGCTGTAAAATTAATCACAAGCCAGAAAGGAGCTGCAGAAAAAGAATGAGACTGCGGTGTCCTGATGATAACAAGCACTTCTGGTGTCCTTATGGGACAGTCCTGGATGCCTGGACCACTAATGGGGACCAAGGTTGGGTGCACATCAGGGTGCTTAGTGGTGCACTGTGTGGCACTGCGTCAAAGCTGCTGTTGGCATACTGAAAGCTTAAAAAAATACTCTGTGGCAGACTCTTCTGTACTTTTTCAGTGTTTCTAGGAATACTGACAGCAGGAGGATGCTGGCATTTTGGGTGCAAGAGTGTGCATCAGCAGGTGTGCAGTAGATTCTATATCCATAGTAATGTTCTTGTGGCACAGATCTTTCGATTCCATCTTCTTCTCCCTTCTTGCAGCAAAGGCGTGCAGAGGGCTGACCTTCCCTTGGCACTGCTATTATTATATTCCTCCCAGCTGTACAGCCTTTTCAGAACAGAGATCTCAGCTCAGATCTTAAAGTTTGGCATATTTTCTTAATTGTTGTGCTGTTTGTAACACCCTGGGAACAGTCTATATGTAGATGCAAGTGCAAGAAAGCTCACCTTGTTGTGTTGTGAGTACAGTTTGGTGCTTTTTGAGAAATACTGGATATTCTGCTCAGGTTCATGGACATCCCCAGGCTCCCTAGTGTCTGGGAATATTAGGAAAGCATAAAGAATTTTCATTCACTGTCTGGACAACATTTTGAAACTGGTCACTTAAAAGTATGAATACTCTGCTGCTCTGACTCTTCACAAATAAAGTGACACCTTTTTCACTCCTTTGGTGGAATACCTGTTTTTAAGTGTATTTTCTCAGTGTAGACTGAGATTCTCAGTAGATTCTCAGGTTTTCAATCTGTAGATCAGGTTCTGTAGTTATCTGATCCTAAGCACAGAAATGACGAATAATGTCAAGTACTAAGCATGGAATTTAACAGAGGTTCAGTTTTTATTAAGAAAGGAACAAGAGCTTTTCAGTGTAATAAATGAAAGAAAGGTGACGGTTGGAATTTGATTTAAGGAAGCAGGACTTTAAAACATAATTCCTTCTGTGTAATTTAATAGCCATTGAGGAAGTACTGGAATCTACAGTATGTGGTCTGTTAATCTAATTAATCTACCCTAAAGGTTAAGTCACACACCCAACAAGTATAAGTGGATTTTGATCAAGTTTTACTGGGCCTATAAAATAGTGAATATATGAGGATGTCCAGATTTACTTGTGTTTGCATTGGAAATAGCTCAGCTTTGTAAAGTCATGTACTGATGTACGTGCACACAAGGAGGAGCATTTTTATTTAACTTTCTCTTTCCAAACATAACGTGATGTGGACTTAAGAATTGATTTTTATGATGCTGAATGTCACTGAAAAAGTACGGCAAAAAAAAGGAGAAAACTGCTGTTCTTTGTCAGTAAAAGTGGGGGTTAAAAGGAACATTGAATGCTAAAGCCCATTATTTTAAAGATGTAAAAGAGGACCCCATTTAGTCCTGTGTCACATTTGGTGCTCAGCAGGTTGCTGTCCTTGGTTTGCATGCACTCTTTCATCCTGAGAAATACTGAAAGCCAAGACCAACCTTCTGTTCTTAATTTTTCTTCAGTTGCAACCACATTTCTGTGATAATGATTCTTCATGACAAAGATCAGGCAAAATTAACCTTTCACTCAGAGTTTCTGATGAGAGTAGCTCACCATATCTTGCTAAATCCTGGACTGACCTAAGAGAAAACCAGTTAGGATTTAACAATACCAACTCCAGGTGAACCTGAATCTGTAGAGCAGTTTGGGTGACAGAAACTTTCCCAATTCTTTAGTTTAAATCTGCCTTCTCTGTTCTATCAGACCCCAAATTCTGCTTTTCTCTCCATGGCTTTCAGTAGGTTTTGTGCCTTCCTGCAAACAAAATAAGTATGGAGCACAAATATATGTGTCAATGCAGTTCTGTTTGAAGGTTCTCATTCATTTGCCGGTACATCTGCTACTGTCATTGTTGTAACGGTGAGAACCCCCAAAGAAACCTACACATGAAAGAGAACTTCAGAAGCAAGGGCAGACTGCTACATGCTTTTGGGGATCTCCAAGAGTTTCTGTTGCCTTCTCCTTCCCCCAAAGGTTTTTCTCATCTGCGTTTAGTAGTAAATGCTGCTGGTGAGTCAGTGCTCAAGTTTGTCACAGGGGTTAGTTGTGAGTGTGGGCACACTGGAAGATTCTTTCCATTAATTTCTGCTACTTATCATCATAGTTGTGCTCATTCCAAAATGCAAATTAATTGCTTACCATAGGAGAAAATTATGTAATGGGGCTCTAGAGAACATAAATATTTAACTGTGTTTTTAAATACATTCAAATATGTGTGTGTGCAGAGGGGAGGGTTTAGTGGAGGCAATATATTCAAATAAACATGTTCGATATTCTATTGTATAATATATCAACCCTGCAAACTCGTACTAATTAGTATTTTGAGCTCTCATAGTGTTACTAAACCATTGGCACCAGATGAATAAAATGTTTAGAAAACTTTTTTATGATCTTATTGGTGCATTCACCCTTATCAATGACCAAAATTTATCTTGCTTTAGCAAATCAACAGATTTCTTTCTTCTGCTAAATGTTTTTGGCAACGCAGACGGAGAACACAGAGTCAGGGCCCTGCTCAAAGGCACAGATAACTGAATGGGTTACTTCCTACATTAAAACCAGCTTGTTGACTTGGCAAAGAGCCCTGGTCAAGTAATACAACCAGTGCTGCTGCCATTTGTTAATTCTGCATAATTAAACACCAATTATACATAGTATTGTTTTCTAGCAGGCTCCTCAGCTGGCTTTTCTTTATTATGATTCTCTCCCAGTTTCCTTCCTTATTACTAAAAAGGTCTTTTTATTTGTTATTATAATTAGGAGGTTTAAAAGATATCAAATTTTTCTAAAGAGAGAATAGGAAATGATTATGGAAGTTGGCATATCATTTTACATGAAAGACATTGCATATAATAGGTATTTTGATTTTTTTGCATAATCTGAGGAATCTGCACTGTACTATTATAGGACTCGCCAGAACAAGTCTATTAGTGAATATGTAATAATAAATTAATGTATTTACAAACCCTTTCCAAAGTCTGTCTTTTTAAGACACCTGGAAATTCAAACATAGAACCAATATTAATTTCTCAGCATTTTCCTCCTCGTTTAACAAGGCTAAGGCCTATTGAAATGAACAAAATATGTGCCCAACTGCTGTTTTAAGGCACAAAACTCAATATTCTGTTGAAGTTGTAGTATTTTAAGCATCTCGTCATATGACTAGATGCTAATGGAGACTGTATCAAAGGATGTTGATGACGGTCCTGGTGTTTTTAAACTGTGGTGTTGTCAGGGATGCAGCCCTATTAGTAATGATTGACAAATTTCAAGAAAGGTTTTGCCTGTGTTGCTGGGAATAGCGGAATATGAGGAGGAGAAAGCTGGAGGCTGGTTTAATATTTTTTAGAGTTTATCTTTCCCTCAGTTCTGAGGAAGGTATCTGTTATGTAGATTTAATACTTATTTCTAACTGCTTAAGTTCACAAAAATACTCTGGAAAAAGGTTGTTTGGGTTTTTTTACCCTTTTTTTATGATTATTTATATAACAATATTACAAAAGAGTAATACAGACAGCCAAAATAGGTATGGGAAGTCCCTAGAGACTCTAAGTGTGTATAATACAGTCCATAAATTTTCTTGTTAAAAAAAAATAGAAAGGAAAACTTTCACGCTTGATAATCATTACAATTTAAAAGCTCAGGAAGGATGTTAACTGTATCTATGACTCCTAATCCATGGATTATTCAGCTGTCACATACACATACTGAATCTCTATGCAACATCCTCATGAACTTTATTGAGAAATGCTTCTATGAGTCAGTGGCTGGAGCTCATTTCTCAGCAAATTTTTTTCTTCCCTCTTATCTCCTTGTGACTCTACTCTCTTTATCTATTATTTCCTTCCTTTGAATACACATAATTATTGGCCCTCAAATGAAAATGCAGAGTTTTGAGCCTGGCAGTTCTCAGTTCTTCATTTACTGGATCACAGGCAAACTCAGCTATAAAGAGAAGAAGACTTAGTTGCCTGCTTAACCTGTGAAACCAGGAGGTCAATGGGACTTCCCACAGCACATTATAAAAAGGACAAAAGACTTTGTAAGATGAGGCTTTTGGTTCATATTACAGTTTTGTCAAAGGAGCCATTTTAAGTTGCAATTGTCAGTAAAATCTTTTCTTGACTCTCTTTCGGAATAGGTCAGCTGTTTTGAATCATGGCGTGTTGTGTGTGAAACATATATTTCAAATTCCACAAGCTCAGTAAAACAATACTGTTTTGTCTTACTCGCTTTAAGAATCATGGTATTTTGGCATATTCTTTGGATCTTTTATTGTCATAGCTATTATTCTTCCTGTCTTAGGCATATACTTTCACTTTCATTATGGTTTAAATAGAAGGGGAAAAAAGTGTGATTCTAGGATTTTTTTTCAAATTTTTATTTAGATAGAGCTTTCCTACATCAAGTATGTCTTCATTTTACAGCTGCATCTAACACAGCAGAATTTAACTAGTGAATTTTTTTCACCATAGAAAGCTTCCTTTTAGTCTTTTATCCTGAAAGAAATCTTTTAGAGGACACTCATGCAAATCTGGAAGGGAAGAAACAGAGGGAATTACAATGAAAAAGAAGTACAAATTTTTTTTTGTTTCTCAGTGCAATTTTTTTTAAACAGCTCTAGGCTCTGGGATGTAATTTATTATCGCTGTTACAATAATGCCTCAAATATGGCAGGTGTTGAATTGTTTCCCTGACATGTAGTCAAACCTGTCCCAAGTTTTGAAATGTCAGTTTGTTTTCAAAAGAGCTGGGATTATACCCCAATCCAACAAAAGCTTCTGCAACATATAGATAATTTCTCTAGAAGTTTGTGTCATTGATTCTACAGTTTTATTTAAAGAACACTCCCCAGTCATGGCACCAAGATTTTGTTTGCAGCAAAGTACTCACCTAAATCTTATTTTGGATTAGAATAAGTGGGGAATACATGCATAAAAGTGGGTCACAACAGTATAATGGCTGTAGCTTGACTTATCTACCCCCTAAATGCCAATTTTTATTTATATTCACATGTATATATTTATAATATATTTATATATGCACATTCTGAGTGTATTTTGATATCCCAGTGATTAACTGTAGAATGATGTGATAAGGTACATTTATAGTGCACCTGGGACTGCTCCCCTGCAGCAGTGCTCCTGAGGCAAATCTGGTTACACCACTAATAGTCTCCTCAGGATCAAAGGTTGAAGGTCACCTGGCTAACAAATCATGAAGGTTAGAAACAGGAGCATCAAACCATGAGAAAGGATGGACCCTCAGCTCTGCTTGGGAAGATCATTAGCCTCAAGCCATGGACAGTCCCACAACACTAGGCCTTAATGAGAAGTTGTTTTTATGCCTGTAAAAGCCATTTCAGGTTTTAGCTGGAGTTTTTCAAGCTAATTTTATTTTTCTCTGCTTCTGGATTCAAAAATAATGTGACTCTCCTCCTCTCAGATTTGAAAGAAAAAGAGTGGGAAAAATGTCAATACATTATAAATAAGTAGGGAAAAAAAAATGGGAAGATAATTTGACCACACAACAATGACACATGGACCCTCCATATGGCAGTTGTAGATGCCAAGATTTTTTTGTCTGGACTTCTTTGTCTTGAGAATAACCTGGGTGTGCTACAGCTAGCCCAGCTTCATGAAATAAAAATATTTAAACCACATTATTTATTCTTTCCAAATTAGACTTTTTGCTATATTTAAAATGCCACTAACTTCTTAAAATACAAAAGAGCAAGCTGTTGTAGCTTCTTCACCTAGACATGATCCCATAAATCAGTTTGGTGGGTGACAAGGGCTGCTTTGACATAACAGAGAACAAAACACTGCTCATTTTGTAGTTAATTTCATAATTAGCAGAACCTGAGCCAAAAGTCTTAGAAGCTGCAAATGCGGGTTTGGGTGCAGTGAGACACTGGGAAGAAGAGAAATATATCTAGTGTGTATCATTTCAGGACACGGTGGTATTGCAAAACATCTTGTTTTAATTCTTCTGGGGGCTTCTGTAGTATCACAGAAATACCAGAAACCATTTTGACATTAGTTTATAGTAATGACAAAACCTAATCTGTTAAGATTTTGTGTTTTTATTTAGTAGGCAAAGTTCTATTTTGTAGCTTAGTTGTCTCATACTAAGAAAGTTGAGTTTGTCAGACTAAGTTGTTGCTAATAATTTGAGAGAATTACAGAAAAAAATTATTTTGAATGCTTAACATATTAATATTTCTCTTTTTGCTAAAGAAAATCCCTGCTGTCATTTCTAAGATGTGAATGGTGTTACGTGAGATAAATCATTATTTTATGAAATAGAGAATACCTATACAGACTCCTAAAAGCACTGGGTTTCTGGAGTAGTGGCAAGTTTAGGCTCACAAAAACTATTTCTTTTTAGGCTGCAGCAGTTGATTTTTCTGAAGATGTCATCACAATGCAAATACAATGTCCTCTTTAAAGTATAGGAGTAGTAAGACAAGAATTGTGCTTACAGAATTCTTAACCTTCTTAAGTATTGAAAGTTTCAGTTATTAAGAAATGTCTTAGATAAATTTATGCTTCATAACTTTACAAACTTCCAGATTTTTATCAAACCATTTTGTATATTTAATTTATAGTAATAGCAAAGATATGAAGACACATTTCAATTTGCTATGCACATGCAAATTGTATAATTCATTGTTCTTTTATTTCCATTTGATAGAATGGGTAAAGAGAGGCTCAGAAATAGATCCACAGAGGTCTCTGGCATCTTAGTACCTGTCTGGATTTGAGTACTTTTGATCTGATCATGGTAACTCAGCAAGAAAGTGACAGATTAAGATATTTAATTTCAAAAGTAAGCAGCTGAGAATGTTTCCAGGCTAGTAGTCTTCCTTTCAAAACGTCTGTCAGTCCTTAAGATTTACTCTTCTTTAAGCTGTCTTGATTCCAGGAGCCAGAGCATTCTCTAAAGTAAATTTTCCTTTGTTTTCTTCCCAAGCAATCAGTCACAAACTGTTTCCTGTAAATTAGAAGAACTTTTGTAAGCATGACCTTATTTTCTGCAGCACATAGAGAACTTTGCCTCAGCAATCAATTTTCTTTCACATGCATACTTAAAAATGGCAATAGGGTTTACATTTTGCTTTGCTGGGAGAGGGACTAGGAAGAAGAGAGAAAAATAGAAGACAGCAATCAAAGCCTGCATTTTATATTTGATTTCATGTTAGTCATATAAACATAAACCTAGATTTTTTTTTTAATTAATATAACAGTTAAATGTGTTTTGAAAAAGCAGATATTAAACTTGTGTCTTATTCAGAATATTACAGATTAACTATTACATTATGTAAATAGAATCAGTGGAAGGGAAAAATTCATTACATGCTTACTGATCCTTTAATAAGAATTGAAAATGCTCCTTTGTGTGCTCATCAGCTAGTTATTTATTGGCCTGGAAATGTTCATGAAGCCAGAAGATGTCCTCATTTAGGCTTTATAATACCTTTGGCTTGCTTGATGCCTTGGGCTACTTAGGTTAAACTTTGAAACTAGTCAACCTTGTGCAGTCAGACAGCAACTGAAAGCTCTGAAAGATCATCAGGGTTTTGAGACATTCACCAGTGTTCTTTTTCTCCCTGTATTGGCTCCAGCACCACAGGCTTCTAAACATGGGGCTGGAAGATGTAGTTGTGGAAATCTGGAGAGTAACTTCCTTCAGATATAACTTGTCTCTAGCCACAGTGACATCTCAGATGCCCAGCTTCAAAATGCAGATGATAACACTACCTTCTCCACCTTGCAGACTTCTGAGGAAAATATGTTAGTTCACCTTTGGAGAGCTTTCGGCAGTGGTGTCTGTGAATTTATTGGTTTTAAAGAAGTCTGATTCCTGATCATCAGTCAGTGTCTGTACACCTCAAACATTTTGTACTTCACTTGTTATCTAATCTCTGGACTGGGAGAACATTCTGAGAGGGTCATGGAATTAATGACTAAGGGGTGTCTTGGGAAGTTATAGTAAGATCAGTCACGCAGCTTCGCTTCTACAATTTCCTAAGTTTCAAGTTCATGGCTTTGTGACCATAAGAGCTTACAGGAGTTTTTTACTTGCAGAGGTTTTTGGTTGGGAGTAGGAAAGGGTGTCATATCAAAACTGTATATTAGTTGTTGCTGTTGACTAAAATAACTGTCTCAAGGTTTGTTGAAGGAGCCTGTGTCTTGCTGCTCATTTCAAAGAGACTCAGGCAGCCATCTGTATTGTTTCCAATTCTTGTTCATTACCATTTATTTCTGTTGTCTATAGATGCCCGCAAAACATAAAGACAGAGGAATCAGACTTACAAGGGATGGCTTTCATCCCCCTAAAGGGATTCCTGAGAATATTAGAGGGGTGAAAGTGAAACTCTGTGTTTTCATCCCTTCAGACTTTCTGCTTTTCTGTCCCGCCAGCCTCCCCTTTCCACGCTATAATTCCATCTCCTCCCCTCCCAGCAGCAGCAGCTGTAGCTCAGCTCCAAAGGGCCCCTGGAAGCTCTCCCCGGAGGCACCTCCCTGACCCCGCTGGGGCTCCAGCCTCAGCTGCAGCAGTCGGGGGCTCTTCTCAAGCCCAGGCTTTCCCTGTGGTTGAGCACTGCATGAGACACCAGCTGGATTTCACCAAGTGTCCTTGCAACAGGAGATCTGGTTCTGTTTTCCTCAGATATCTGTTTTCACTTTTTCCAGTAATAAAAATACAAAAGAAATCAATTGTTTTCTTAAAAGGAGCCACAGGCTGGGCCAAATGTGTGCTCTCTCTGCCCCTTTTCTCTTTTCTCCAAAGAGATTAAATAAGGTAGTAAGATAAGCTTCACCTCCCACCTTGCAGCTTCCCTTGACCTTGAAGCAGCTAAGGGAAGCCTGTGTGAACACGTTTTTCACACACATGCATCGTAAACTTTGTCTTATTTTCTGCTAACAAAACTTGGAGTACTGAACAACCTGAAGCATTGAAAAAAATGCCAGGAGTCTTCAGGCTTGATGGGGGAACCTGTTTGCAGTTGAGAAAGAGGTTTTTTAAATAAAGAAAATATCAAAAATTTCTTTGCAAAGATTAAACTTCCTAAATGCACACTGAGTAAAATAATAACTGATTGAATTGGTCTAGAAATGAAGGATTGATCATTAGCTGAACTGTCAAGTTGAAAAACGAAAACCAGTTGCACGAGAATAGTTACATTTTGTAAGGAGGAGGCCAAAGAAAAAAAAAATTACACTTCTTCTAGAACTTTTCAGAGACACATTGTGTTAATAGGGTAGTATTCAATTTGTTGAGTTGTATTTTGGTTGTGTACTAGTTCAGTCTGCTCTACACTTTTTCTCACAGAAAAAAAAAAAAATTGAAGCCATTTGCACCAAGTGCAGTCCATCCTTTCTGCCCTTGGAAGAAGATAATTTCCCTTTCTTTCATTGATCATCCTTCTTCAGAACAGCCAAACACTAGGGTGGGAGTCATATGCTTTGCTCTTTACATGTCAGTGCGAGCAAAAAACAAACACCTTTTAAGTTGCCTGTGAAATCAGATGTGCGCAGAAATGGAGTATTTTTCCCTCTTCTAATCCTCAGATACTGGCAGGCCAAACAAACCATGGTCTTAGATACCTATTTTGTTTTGCCCTTTGACTGAGCAAAGGTTCACAGGCAGTCCAGTACCCCTGAGTTTTGTGTGAAAGTGGCTCTCAACATGTATCAGATCCTCAACTGATAGAATTCTGTTCAAGTCCCTTTTAGCTCCTAGCAGCACAGCACTTCCAGGGATCACCTAGTATTTATTAATGTGATATTTCCTGGTGTGATTATATCTATATGTCCTATAATTTAAGAACAGCAAATCCATTGTGTAATAATAATTCCTAAACTGCAATTTCAAACATTTATCATTGAAATATTTTTCTCTAAAATTAATATCTCATGGTTACTTTCACCTTGGTTGGATGATGTATATGAGAATGAACGCAAGAGAGAATCAATATAGCCATTAACTGACTTGCCCACAGGATATGATAAATGAGGGGCCAGTTTAAATTCCACTAAATTTTTCTTGATAGTATATCATCAGAAAAATCTTCCTGGGCCTATAGCATTTTTCATCAACTGCATTTTTTTTCTACTTATGAATGGCTTACAACTGTAAGAATCCAAAGAGTGGAATTAGTCATTCATGTTTAAGAAATATGAAATACGAAATTTCTATTAATGTGAAACATTCAGATTATGAAACATATATTGATGAAATAAGCTGAATGGCATGAGGAAGGGCTTGGAAGTGTTTTACTTTAGTCTAATTTTCTACAGAATAAGGTTTCTGCAATCGGAGTCAGCATCTGTTTTATCTCCTGCTCTAGTCTTTTCTGAATTCACTTGCTAATCTTAATTAACATCTTTTATAAAGATGGAAGGAGTCTCAAAGCTATACCTGAACCAGGGGATGTGAGGTGCAGTTGCGTTTTGTCTGCATATTAGGACAAGATTCTGCTATACACAAACTTCTGTCTTTTGAGACAGAAGAAAGATACCTGTGGTGGGAGGCCTCAAGGAAAGTGGGAAAGGTTTTGTCTAGGACTTTGATTGGGATGACTGGGGGGGGGAGGCAGGACCCTAAGACACTCAGCCTGAATCTAGTCAAACATAATTATGTTCAAGTTTCAAGCTGAGGAGAAAAGCTTAAATAGGAGCTTACCTAGGGAGCCTTCTTAGTCATGAATGCCAATCAGTGTAAAACTAGTTAACATTTCATTCAATGCTTATGGGAGATTTTATTTATTTATTTCAATTTTTTACCCAGTTTTCCTTTCATCATTGAACATAATTTTCTTTGTATTTTATATATCACTTTTCTGAGACTAAATGCACTTTCAAAATCAGAGCCATTAGAAAAATAAAAACTATAAGGAAAACATCTTAGATTGGTTTCAATTATATTATTTCTAACAAAAAAAAAAAAAGTTTCTGTTTTTATTGCTTGGTGTTTTGTAGCTAAGATACAAGTTCTGAAATGTTTAACAGTTTTAGAAGCTTTTCCTGAAGTGCATTTGAAATAGTCTTCACTTCAGGTGTGAAGTCTTTCTCACTGATTTGTTTAATGCTTCAGTTCTGTTCAGTTTCGAGCATTTATGTGCCCTTACAGCTTATTTACCTCCAATGTTAAGCTTTCAAGATTGTATCATGTCTCTTCTGTCACTCTACAGTTGTAGAACAGCAGCACAAGTTTTGGTAGAGTTGAATAAACTATACCACTTGAGTAATAGGAATGATGGGGTAAACTCAGTAGTCTCTTTTGGTTTAAAGTTTAAATTTTCTCACTATATTCTGAGAATTTTTTTCCTATTTTAAATATAAAATAATAGTGTTCTGTGTTGTTTTACTTTCTAACTGTTTTCAGTGGCAGATGGGTCTCTAGCTGGATGTGTTATTTGATCCAATGTGTTACTCTCATTTTTTCATACCCAGCACCTTCTGAAATTGCAGTGCTTTTCCAGGAATTTTCTGTAGTCTGGCCTCCTAAAAGGAAATACGATTAATTGCCTTCAATACGCTAAATATGCTTTTCTTTCTCTAAGGTTCTTATGCTTTTGTATTGTTCTCCTGTCTCCTTTTTCCATAATTTTCATACCTATATTCCCACCAAAACAAACAAAATAAACCTGAAGCCAGTAAAAGTATTAAATGCCTTCTCATTTTGTTCTGTTTTGTAGCAGAATTTTAGTAGACTAGTTAGGATAATCTTGGATATACCTAAAAATCTTTAGTATCATAATATGCTGAAGTATCAAGGTAGCAAACCCTTAAATACAGCATGCAGTTGTTTAAATTCAGTAGCAGTAGTGGTGTGTCGCTGAGTTGTGAGCCACCTCAGAAGTTTGTGATTGATAGGTAATTTATACAGGTCTGGATCTTTGGCTCTGTGGTTATCAGTGCCTTGATCTTCTGAAATACTCTGTTAGATAGCTAAACTCTGCTCCACCTATTTAGGTTTAGGCTCTTTGTAGTGAACTAAAGTTTTCCACTGGAGACCTAAGCAGAGTCTAAGCTTCCCCACTGACCAGACAGTAAAACTGTTGCTGAAGGACATTTTCTTGGTGTGGTGTCACATCTGCAGTGCCCTAAACCTGCTGCCCATCAGCAGCACCCAGCCAGGGTTGGGGCTGCTGCCTCCACTGTCAGTGGTGTCACAGCTGGGGCACCCCTGGGCTGAGGTCTCAGCCAGGAACAGAGAGAAGCCCCACGGGCACCAGGGCATGGAAGAGCTGGGCAGGGGCTGCTGACGGCTGCCTCAGGGCTCAGGCCCTGCGCTCATATCAGCAGCCCGTGGGAGCATGCAGTGCTCAGATTGAAGCCAGGGCATCATCTTCCCTGTTGGAATTTCAGTGCGGGGTAGCAGTCATCCTAGCCTGTAGGGATGAAGCATCTATTTCTTATTTTATCCAGTTTGACATGTTTAAATTTGTTGAGGATCTCTGCTAGAGGCGCTTGAGGGCCCCAACAATATGGAACCAATCATGCTAGAAACACATGAGATGTATAATGTTGCTTCAGAAGTATTTTTTATTTCCTGCCCGAAGCAGCTGCACCAACACATTAAATGAAGGTAGGACAAACAAACAGTTGAGGCTTGATAAAGAAATTTTTCTTTTATCAAGCTGTCACTCTTGCAGTGTTGTACTTTAGGTCAGCGATATTAAAGCTGTGACCCAGTCAGCAATTATATACTTGGGAAACTTTCTACACGTAAATCTGACACAATGAATTCTTAGTCATCTGTGCTTCCACTTTCAGTTCATTACTGGTGATAAATGAGTCCCTTATTATGAGAAGCCTAATTTCCTGGTCTTTAGCACTATGGGGGTTTTGGTTTTGCTTTTTAAGGGGGGGCATAGCTATTTCCTTCCATTTGCTATTTAGTTGTTTTTCTGTATCTCCTGATACACAAACTGAAGCTTCTGATAAGGTTATGTCTTTCTGTCTACTTATCTCAAAGGTCTGGTTGGTTTTTGAACATAGATGTGTGATTTGGTTAATCTTTACCATCTTGATAGTCTCATCCATCAAAATTTTGATGCGGCTGCTTTTGTTATTGACACTGGCATTGTTCTCATCATATTTCTGTAGTTTAAACTTATCCTTCTTCAAGGTTCATCCTTGATTGTTTTGGGCTTTGTGCTTCCAGTAATAGCTCTAATTATTTCTGTGATTCCTGTGGATCTATTGAAGGTCCCTTTTTGTTTCAAAATTACTGCCTCTAGCTAGTAATTCCTATACTCAATGTTCACAGTATTACAAATTAACAATATTTAGAGAAATCTGTAGATCCTTGTAAGCCCAAGTACCCCTTGCTGTGTTGTATGATTTCTTATCTGGTATAAATTTTGCAAAGCTGAATTCTGACAAGATAGAAGAGTTATTGATTGTTCTCCTCCTCAGCTATTTCATTTCATCATTGTTCTATTTTGTCTGGAGTTTAAGTTCATAAACTTGGAGTAATTTTTGACCTTGTGCTTTCTTTTGAGGCTGACATTAATCATTCTGAGAAATGAGATTCCCAGCTGGAAGATGCTAAAGAACCATTAGGAACTATTAAATTAACTTACCACTATTTTATCTTTCCCAGTTCAGACTGAGAATTATTAAGCTTATTGGGACATATCTGTATGTTCCATTATGAGCTAGATAATAATTGCTAATTCTTTATTTGTGGCTCTTTCTCCCACTTCCCTGAAGTATTCACAGCTGTGCTAACAGAACCCTGCATACAGTCAATGGGAGCATTTTGCTGCTTTAACAAGAAAGGGCTTCAAGCCTAATATCAAATTTTCCAGGCAAATGCTTACATGCTCCATCATTTGTTTTCTTAAGGATATGATTTTGAGCAGTGAATAATCAGCTCAGGTAAACAAAGCAAGCAGGAACACCTGTTGTACAACTTCTCTCCAAGGCACAGACTCAAAAAGCTTCTTTGTAAAATGCATTTCATTATGCTGCAAAAAGCAGAAGTTCTTCATAAGAGCTTTACAGAGAGAATGCTTGTGATCAAATAACAAAAGGAAAAAACTTCCCTGAAGTCCTTACCTCTACTTAGTATGAATAAAAAAGAACAATTATTTTTAATCTTTGGATTAGAAAAAAAGAGTATTGTTGCAAGTGAGTTTCATTTAATACGTTTAGAAGGTGAATAGAAAAGGGAATTCTGGACAGTCTTGAATGACTACAATGTTGTATGGATATGTATGTGTGGTTTGATGATGCTTGTAGCTTGATGGAAATTTATCCTTGTAGAGAAGCACTGATTGGCATGGCATGTCTTTCAACTCCATGCCTTTTTACAAGTCAGTGTGAATATCTTTTTACCTTGCAAGTGACCTTTTCATTTCATTTCAAAGTCATCCCTGTACATTACCTACCAAATACTTTCTTGATAGGCCACAGTGATTTTAATTGTCAACTACAACAGGGTTAAACCTTGATTTTTTTAAATCCTTAAATCACTCCATAGGCTATAGTATGTTTTTGCTTTGTACAGAGGATAAAGTAAATAGAATGTGACTGACTTTAAATGTGGAAGGACAGGGACCTTTACAGCCTGTCCTGTCTGCTGGCTTCTTTGTCATAGTGAAAGAGCTGGGATGTGGGAGGCAAAAAGGAAGGGAAAGCAAAGAAGAGTGACATATTTCCTCTAAGAAATCCATATGCTAAGGGTATCAGTAATCACAATGGGGCTGAAGTCATTGCTGGAAGGTAGAAAACATGTGTTGGAAACAGCAAAATGGTTCAAAATGTTGCCCTTTTAAAAGGAGGGGGAGTCAAACCAAACCAGAATAGATAGGAATCTGTTCTGAAGGCGAATAACCTGTGATTCTTGTGATACCAGAGAGACTTTCTTGCTTAAGTATCTGCTTTAGTAGGCTGAGTTAATGTGCCGGTGTACTGCCCTGCTGGACAGTGTATTAGTGCAAGTATGTCTATTCTTTCTTTAAGCAACCATTGACATGCATTGATTTAATATTATTCTCCGTGCTGAGCTCTGCAGATAGACTGGCAGAATGCAAATGACACAGTTGTGTTGCAGATATATCTCTGACAACTCAGAAGACGACTTTGCATATTCAGAAAGGCAAAGGAAGGAGAAAGGATGTTCTCAGCTCTTGGATTGTGTACATCCCCTTCAATATTCATTGTTATGGTAGTTTTAATTTCAAATCATGTCACTGCAAGGCTGCTGATATGCTGAATAAGTTCCTGCATTTTTCTTGTCTGTAATTGTCATTAATGAGGGAAATTCATCACCTTCCCAAAGTTCACCACTCAGCTGAAAAAAATAAGGGGTAACTAAACATGGTGGGTTTCTTGCTGTGTTCCAGCTCTACAGCAAAGAGCAAGTGAACCCAGTTCTCTGCTGCTATTTTGGGGCAGCTACTTGTAAAGCAGCTGCATATTTCAGCCTCAAAACATACTTGCAGGGCTGAAGCTATGGAAGAGGAGCTCCAGGGGTTAATGCCTGGAGGACTAAGTGTAGTGTCAGAGTTTAATTCAGTAGTTAGGGGATTACTGCAAGAAGTCCAGTGGAGTTGGATGATTGCATGGGAAGCTTGCATAACCAGTTCTGCAGCTGTACATGGTATTAGTTGCTATTATTTAAAAGTCTTGATAGTAGTTCCCACAGCAATCAGAACTTTCTAGACAAACATGTAAGTTTACTTGGAAGAAAACAAAATAAGAGGTCTTCTAAGGGAGAGAACATTTCCTGAAGCAAGTTAAAACTCATAGTTTGCAGTAAAGAGAAGATTCAAAATACTGATGCTAAGAAATCGATGTCAAGTAGGTCTTATGCGTATGGCACATTGAACATAGTCAAGATGACTGGTGAGCACTTCACAAAAAATTAATTTATTTCTGCATTTTCTGAAGAAACATTGCTCATTACCTTGGAGTAGAAAATTCTGTTATAAATCTGGTTCTCTCTTCCTAGAAAATGGATTCTTGTCCTAATTAATCATAGTGCCTTGCATAGGCTACTGATGGGTCTCTTATCTACCTCTGCAACTAAAGCAGCTGGGGCCACCACCTGTTAACTCACTTCCAGCACCATTTAAATAGTCTCAGTGGCTGTTACCTTCGGGTTTATCTGGCAAGGAAAGAAATGGGAGCAGATGCCAAACAGGAGAGAGCGCTACAGGGGACAGCCCAAGAAATACAAGGAAAAGCCAGAAGTCAAAGAGCAAGGGCAGGTGGAGAGAGGGCAGTAGGCAGGTTTGGCAGCATCAAAGTCCTGCAGTGCAAGTTTGTTGTGCTCTCTGCCAAATACCAAGTTTTGAGAATTTAGGTGTTCAGTCAGAAATGTTTCTGTGTAATTGGATTCATAGGGTGACTGATCCCACATTCAGCTTATGGTTCTGCTACTCAGTAAAATATGTTTGCTGAATCTGTGTTGCTGAACACCTAAATAAATTAATTAATTGCAAAGATACAACAAGGTCGTCTCATGCTTACGCATAATAAATCCTCACTAATTTACTTTTTTCCTTAGTCAAAGGCTGAGTGAATTATGAAAATAAAGGGAAGGAAAGGTTTTTAAATAGCATCCACTACTGAGGTTTTGTCAGGATTTCAGTCATGCTCTGTTCTTTGAAGACAATAAAAAAAAAAGATACTCAAACCATTAAATAAATGCTTTATTCTTCCTTGGTTTAGAAAAATCTATTTCTAAGGGGTTTCTTTTACACTACAAAGTGTTCTCTCATCAGAAGAATGTATTTTGAGCATAAGGAATATAATTTCTGTACCTGTGCATAAGTGCACATTTTATTTTTAGAATACTTATTGAATTGCTAGAACACACTTGTACAAGCTATTAATAAAAAAGCATCCTTGTGGATTTATTTATAATTTGCTTGAGCCAGCTCCTCACATTAAGGACATTATGAGAGCAATTTCTTGCCTTTTTCCCTTATCTTGGATCTTTCTTAACTTCTCAAATGAGGCAGCTGAGCAGTGTAAATTTTTAATGAAGAAGTACTTATTACTTGTGGAGACTCTTAGCTGATGAAAGTGGTTATAACTCCCTTAGTTATCCAAAGTAAACAAGCTATCTGGCTGAATATAAAAGTCTCTAGAAAGATGCTGTATTAAGTCTTACGAAAAAGAATATTTCCTTTGAGCTATTATGAAATATTGGTAAGGATATTCATCAGATTAACCAGCCTTGTGCTATACAGGTTTCTGATACAGACATGTGAGTGTTCACCAAGCTGCGATCATCTAAAGGTGGCCTAATTATTCCTAATTCTGCACATAGCCTGAAGTTTTTCCTTTTCGTTCCAGATCTGAAGAATAGGTCTACATTCTTGAAAGCTTGTGTGTATTTTTCTAAATAAACATATGACATTAGATAGTACTTCCCTGTACAAAAGTTGCTTCTCATGGATTTAATGATTTGACTTTAATCAGTAGTTCTCCTTTAGGTGCTATCCTTACTTACTTATATCCTGATAATGCAAACTGTTTTGTCATTATGTATAACCAAGTGAAAAAATAGGAACAAATCAAATATTTCTTAAGACATATTATAGTGTATTTCTACTGTAGCTCCAAGGAAAACCTAGAATAAATCAAAATAATGCAAAAAAACTTGGCTACTAATTTAGTTCCTCATCTTAGGCTGTGGTTTGATGCAGTCCCAGTTGGGCTTTTTTTCTGATGTGTCTTCCTGAGTTCATCTAGATCACTAGAAAGGAATCAATGGGAATTGATCCAATTTGTAGAACACAATTCTAATATTGATAGTAGTTTATATTCATTTGCTTCACCCTAATCTTTTATTAATGCTCATTTGCAAAATGCTGTTCATGCTGTTTCTCCCAGTTTTGTTCCACCAAGCTGATGATGATAATGAAATTTAGAGAAACATAACAAGAAATAATGAAGTCATAAATTTTGGAATTAAATATGGTAACAGTTACTGATATTATAGTCAGACATTTTTCAGTAGTCGACTTTAATTTCAGACAAACAAAGACCAGTGCAGAAAGTCAGACCCATGAGATTCTTACAGCAGTAAGAAGTTGTGTCTGTTTAGGTCTTTTCAATTTTTCTTTATGTCCACCAGGAGGCTGGGCCAGGGCATCAATACTGAATCATCTGGGGATTTTTAAGGATGCTTCATCAATAAAATGTGTCATCCAGATACATCTCCTGGTTCAAAAGAAGCAATAACTGATGGCATCACTTTCTCTTAGCAGTGGGAAAAAAAGTCACTGGTGACTTTTTTTATGAAGACCAAAGCCATGGTTAAAAGCATGTTTAATATAATTTTTGAGGTTAGAATTGTAAAATGCACTTGAATGTAAGTGGCTGTGAAAATAAGTGTGTCTGTCTGGTTTGAGGTGTTCTAGGAGCTAAGAGAATGAATAACAAGAGCAAATATTTACATTTTGGATTTTCTGATAATTTTGAAGAGCTAAAGATATGTAAATTAAAGCATGAATGGTGTGGCCATCTGATAAAATGGAATAACTTGGAGATTTCAGTGGAAATTTCATTGGAAAAGTCTCCTCACATCCATGTAAATCTTCTGTGCTGTCCAACTGCCATTGGCACCTAAAATTTTTCTGAACCCTGTATGATTATGCAAAATCCTCTTTATGCTTTGAAGGGGTCATGTGTGCTTGGGCTGACTAAGCCTGAAAATATTCCACCAAAAAGCTGGAGCACTAAGTGCTAGTAAACTTAGCGCTCTCCTGCCAAGTCCAAGTAGATGTTTGTTGGTTTTTTTTTGTTTGTTCGTTTTTTTAAAATGTCTTGCCCAGCTTAATGAATTGTGGCTCTGGAAATTTCTCTGGAAAGAGGGGATGAAATATTTTTCATCATAATGAGGGTGCTCCCCCTCTCAAATAAGGAGTGTCTCAAGTGGTCCTGTGAGAGAATAGTGTAGTGTCAATTGCAAAGCGGTGGCAGGACCCTTATTTTTTTGTTAGTCAAGGCTTTACTTTTCAACTTCCTTTTCCCAAATAAACTCATTTGGAACTACATTTAATTAAAAAAAAAAAAAAAAAGGAGGGGGACTTCTTTTGACTTCATCCTGAGGTTTTGTATACTTATAGGTAAAAGTATTTTTTCTGTTTAATTTTGTTTGGCAGGGGGAGGGGTGCACTGTGTTGGTTTTTTGGGCTTGTTTGGTTGTTTTTGTCGTTTGGGGGGTTTTTTATGTAATGAATTAACACAGTTCTTGTGCTCGAGGCATGAGCTCTGGTGTGGCCTCAATCAGAGCGAGTCCAGCTGTGTTCTTCTGTGCATCGCAGAAGTGACCTCAGCATCAGGAAAAGAGCTGCTGGCTGAGCTAGCTCGCTGGCTTCTGTGCAGAGGGAACACGGCAGGAG
>NW_008237447.1:5712438-5722263 GCF_000691975.1 Corvus brachyrhynchos
CGACGCCTAACAGGTTTATTGTCAGAAGTTTTGCAACCCGAACAAGCTCGGAAGGGACGGAATGTGATGGGATATGATGGGAATGATGGGATTCTCCCTTGAGGCTTGTCCTCAGTTTTATAGGGAATTTGAAAACCGCAGTGAAAGGGGAAAACATGCAGCTTAGGCTTCTGAGCTGCCCATCGACCCACCCTCTGAGTCTGCCTCTTTGGGAAACTCGATCCAGGGGATGGGCTGGGATTGATTAGCATCACGCTGCCCCAGCCCCGCAATGGGCTGGGTCACCGCAAAAATGAATCAACCAATGCCTAGGCATCTTTTTAAAGCTTACATTTTATTTCAATGAAAATGGGCTCCTTTTTTTTGAGCAACTAAGAAAAAATAGAAACCTTGGTTTAAATGTTTCTTGTCTGATACAGAAATTCAACCAAGATGTCCAGCCATATTGGAGAGTATTTTAAGGGGCATCTCTCTCTGTCACTTTTGTGAAACCTCTTAAGGACTGGTTATGACATTTCTTTGAGGGATGAGGCATGAGGTTCAGCCTCTGCTTTGACTCAGACTGAACTGTAAATTCTTCATACGTCAGGTGAATTGCTCTTGGGTTTATAGCTCATTTGCTTCACATTTTTTGGCATTGTAACTAGTTCAAAAAGGGTAATGATGTAAAATTGTTTATTATATTTAAGAGAGCCATGTTGAAAATTCCCTGATCCTACAGCATGGTAGTCATAAGAAATACATCATGTCTTAACATTCAGGACTTTTACTAGCCATTCAACAGAGTGCCTTCACAGCAGTCCTACAGTGAAATGTGTTATTTAAGTCAACAGTACTTACTTCTGTTGAGTATTTACAGGGACTCCCAAGCAAAGCTGGAACTTGTGACAGAGCTGAAATTAAATTCAGCCCAGCACAGAGGGCAACAGCCCAAAATGTAGCACTTACTGTTCAAATGGGTAGAATTCATCTTTAGTGAGTCATTTCCAGCCAGAGACCATAATTTAACATTAACTGAATATCATCTTCAATATCAGGCTGAAAAGTAGCATTTCTCAAAGAATGAGAGAGTGAACAACACCTGTATAGTTTTAGATTGTAAATAACAAGTGGATTGTCTCTAACAGATATCATGTAAGTATCAGTAGTGTCAAAAAGAGATTAATTCCCTCATTTACCTCCACTGAGTGATTGAAGCCAAGATTTGCAAGCCTAAATAGCTGTAAGTAGTTGTAGCCTGGTTTTTAAAGCTGATGCTCTCCTAGCTTGTTGGCTTTATTGAATGCACAGCATTTCTGAATTGGAGACTGATTGTGCTAAAACTCTTAAGTGAGCTTTTCTAGGGGCATTAGCATTGGTTGGTTGTGAGGTGCTGTGGGGAGGATGGCCCAACGCTTGGAATTCCATATCTGAGGGGCTATCTTGGGTAAAAATTCTGAGTCGTTGTGCAATTATATTTTCCACATGACACCAAACACTGCACTGACACACAGAACATGTCCAGTAGCTTTCGGTGCATCTTCTTCCTCCTCCATCATTTTGAATAGTGTGTGGTTAAATCTCCTAGAATGCCATCAATCTCTCAAGATGATGATCAGCAGGTTCATTGGTTAAATTTGGTCTGGGCTCTCTGTAGTCGATTATAAACCTTTGCACTAAAAAAGGCAGGCACAGCCTCTGCCACTTAAATTAATAAAAAGTCCCATCCTTCTGTCCTTTACTGCAGTAATTTAAAACTTTGACCCAATCAACCCCTGAATGCAAATGAGTGAGCAATCTGGAGAAGCAGAGTGTTGATCCAGTCAATCTACAGCCATTTTCAGAGCAGATTTTAAAGATGTACGTGACATTGGCCATTAGTGAGCCAGAAAAGATGAATGAGCCAATAAACGAACATATTTCACTTCTTTCATCTGCCAAGATGAAACATCATCTTGGTGTTCGGTTGCTTTTTGTTGTTTGGTCTTTTATTTTCTTAATTTGCACGACAGTATTTTGAAAGGCATGCTATCAATCCTTTAATTGACTTTTCTAAAGAAATATTTTTTTCCAATAAGTCCCCTTGAGTGGGTTGGTCTTGAGGATTTTGGTCTTCTTAAAGTCTTTCCTTTGCAACTCATTAAAAAGATTTTGATTTGTAAAGATATTGTCTATAAGACAATTTAGAAAACAAATAGAAAAAATGAATATTTGGCATTGAGTTTTAAAAATGAGAGTGACTGAGCTAGTAAAATTAACTATCCAGAAAAAAAAAAAAATCCACTTACGTTTTTCTTTTTCCAGTTTAGTTACATACACAATTGCTTTAGGTGTTTTGTGAAAGTTCAGAGTAATTTTAACAATGTGTGTGGATTCTGTTGAAAATGAACAGTTACTTTCAGTCATTATAGAAGTCCAGACTATGTCTGAGAGAGCAAAACACGTCTTTGCAATAATTAATAAATTATCTGACACCTGTCAACAGAGAAAAAAGGAAATAAGCAGCCTATTGTTGTGGCAGTGTTATTTTTGCAGATGCTTCTTGCAGTTTTCTTATGAACAAAATATGAGTGTTTCTTTTTACATATTATCTGTTGGACAGTGCACTATCAAAAGTAAATTAAAATAGGATTTTAGATTAATAAACAGTTTTACACTAAGAGTAAAAAGATCTAGCAGTATTGGCGACAAATTCCTTTGGGTTATGTTGTTTTGTTTTCAGAGCAACTGGGATTTTATTTTACTTTCTTGTTTCGAATGATTTAGTTCATTATTATGAGTTTTCTTCATGGTACTTTATGGTGTTTTGATCAGCAATTTATCTTGGGGCCTTAAAACATGTGTTCATTTATGTGTTTAGCTGACCAGCTGCCTTCCCTTTTTTCCTTTTTCCAATGTGACATTAAAATGGAGTGATTCCTAGCAAGGATCTTTTAGCGGAAAACGCATCTTACTCCGTGCGATGCTAAACTGTTGCCTTTTCACAGAGGTCTCTACCCCTTTCCCCTGCCCCATCTCCCAGCAGAGGTAGAGCAGCCCCCCTCTGTGCTCACCAAGCCCCAGTCGTCCCCCCGCCTCCTCCCCACAAAGAGGTGAAGTCCCCTGAGTCTGTAATTGCCAGGAGATGAAGCGATGATGGGGAGTGATCACAGTCAATAGCTTTGATTAACAATAAGGTGGAAAATTAGCAATGCTAGCATTCAGCTCCCCTGCCTTCCCATCCCCATATGCTCCCCGCAGCCTGTGCTGGCTGGTTAGCAGGGTGGCCACTGTGCCTGGTGGGCTGCAGAGTGACACTGGGAGTGGGCAGAGGGGGAGAGCAGGCAGCTTTCTGGGGACACTGTGGACAATGCTCCCGGCCCTGTCTCTCCAGGCTCCGCCACGCAGGCGGGGGAAGGACAAGGTGTGCCGTGTGCTGGCACTGTGGCTCTTGCTGTCATTTGTGGATTTAATTGTGTCTGGACGTGTTGTGATCAAAATGGCAACTACTGTTACTCCTGTGACCCCATCAGCAGCTCTGGTGTTGTTTCCGACAGACTCCGAAGACCTAGAGAGGGGGAACGACAGCGGGACACCACTCCCCACCTCTGATAACGGCGACAATTCACTGGGCTACACAGGTAGAGTGCACCTTTCCGAAATATTCCTGACTGCCTCCTTCTGACACTTTCCACCTACATCTGCCATTGCCACCTGTACACGTTCTTTTAATCATCTTTGCTAGCTGGCTCTCTTTCACCATCACTTTTAGAAGTTCAACGTTGTTAGTACTGTTGGGAAATACTATTGTGTCTTTTAACTAACCAAGATGACTGTCCCTGTGTATGTTAGTACATGTCAATGATTTAAGTGTTTAAATTTGCCTTGTTGAGACAATGCACCTATTATTTTCCTTTGAACTGTATATATTAGTGCATGAGGAAATATATAATCTCAAAGAAATTTTTCCAAAGACCTAGGGGATTGTTCCACATGTTTATTTGGGGATTTTTTTTGCTTTGTTTCTATTATAAACAAAAGTAAAATACATTGCAGCAGGGAAGAAAACCCAAATGAGACTAAACTGTGATTGGAGAAGAGTATGTTTCATTCACTTCTGCTTTGCATAAACTAAAGAAATGTGTCTCTAGGCCAAATAAGAAAAGCCACAGAATAAGCAGCACCATACAGCAGTGATCCCTGAGGAATCCAATTCAGTAACTCTTCTGCAGCCTGAAATGTTACCCAGCTCCGGGAGTCACTGACCACAGCCCAGTCTCATCTGCAGTCATGGTTTTTCATGAACAGCTGATGGTCCAGTGTGACTCAGATATTCCTAAATGAGACAGTCTTGCAGGGTACAAGAAGAGGATAGGCAGGTATATAAGATAGAGAGTGAGAGAGAGAGCAACTTGTCTATTCAAAAAACTTCAGTTCCTGTTATATGCCACTTATAGTGATTGCAGCTTTCATCACCTACTCCTCACAATCATCTCTGCATGTGGTTTAAAACCTTGATACATAATTTTATTTCAGTTTAAAATACTTTTTATTTTTTTTCTAAAAAGGTAAAAAAGCTAAAGCAATACAAATTTCCCCTCAGTCAAGATAGGTGCCTTTTTAGGAAAACATAGCATGAATCCTGCTGCATGTGGATTATTTCGACTTTTCTACCTTCTGAATATTCCTATTAATTTTGTTCTAAATTCTTTCCCTTGCACTCTCTAAGTTTGTGACATGTACATTCTCTGGTGCTTGTGGGATCATCATATTGACAAAATATAGCTTAAAGAATGGATTTTTCCTTGCTGTAAGTTAGACTTTTGCTTTCAGAAAACAGGGCTGAGAACCGTGATCCCCGGGTCTTGTGTATAAACAGCCACTAATTTACTTGGAACAGCGAGTCAGAGTCTTTTAATAAAAAATTGGCTTAGTTTTACCTGGAGATGAGCAATCGGTTCCCCTCCAGCCTCCTCACCCATCCCTGGCCCGGGGCTGGTGCTCGACAGCCTCCCACCTTCCCACGAGGTAGGAGAGGGGCCCTGTATGCGCCCTCCAAAATCCCCCTTAGGCACAAGAGCAACGGGGGTAAGAATTTAGAGGGAGACTCCATCCTTTTTCCCCATGGAGAGGGGCTGGAGGTTTGACACAGGCCCTGCCATGACAAGTGCACTGGGTGGGTGATGGCAGGCAGAGGGTGCAAGGGCTGCAGGCAGTCCTGCTCCAGTATTTAAGGCAAATAAGGCAGCGTTTAAGACAAATCTCCTCTCTGAGCCTGGGGGCATGGGACAATGTCCCAAGCAGAGCACAGACCCTTTTGCATCTGTCCACCCCTGAGGATCCTTCTCCCATACCAAGGTGCACACGAGCAGCTGGGCATCCCAGGAAAGGCCTCTGCAGGATGTTGCAGCTGTTTAACCTGCCTCTCTGGGACTAATGGGGTCATTTGGGAGGACTGACAAAGTCAACCCCTGCTCTAGTAGCTCCCCAGAGGCTCCACTGCTTAACTCTAGGCCATATTTTAATAGGCATTTTCCAAGTAGGCACAAAAGTCAGGATCAAGTTAGAGGCAAACACAAGCTGAACAAAAATTAAAACCTAGAAGGTGACTGGTTTTGTTTAATTGGAGATTTTGTGGCTTCTATTTGAATGAAAGACCAAGTTTTTCATGTTTAAAGATTTAATGATCCAGTATTTTTTCTCCACTATGTAATAGTAATCAGTAACACTATGTGTGTTTACCTTGGTCTATATGGAAAAACCCTGAGGTATTTACAAAAATTAGTCCAACAGGTTTCTGTAGTAATCAGTAAGAGATTTTAAAAATAATATTCATTGGAATGCAACCTTACAAGTAAAGTTACTTTTTTTTTTTTTCCCAATCGTGGGCTCATTCATATGGGCGTTATACGGAATTCCTGGATTTTACAGAAGTATTCTTAGATCGTTTTTGTTCTCTCTTATCTTTAGAATTCTATTCTCCAAAAGGAAAGCCATTTCAGAAGCTTGTTTGTACTGAAAATTCTCTGACTCTCCTAAAATCACTTGGATTAAGTCTGGGATGCCTGGACCCTGGGGTAAAATAAAGAGCAGTTTATTTTTCAATCATGTTTCTATCTTCAGGTGGTGCCTGAATGGACAAAATGCACACAAGTTGGTAACTGCTGTCATACCATAGGACTGTACATTTTTGCTCATACTGAGAGCACTGACACATCTGCAGGGCATATCTTCCATTCCATATAAGTTTAGCTGTGAGGTATGGAAACTAAACATTTGCTTGTATGGGAAGTTTCAGGATTAGAAATTATAACTTTTTTATACATCTTTTTCTTTCCAAAAATAGACGTTTCTCATGGTGAATATATGCAGCTGTTTTGTACTGTTTTTAAGCGGATGTACATGACTCATAGGGAGGGTTTCAGTGTGCTGTCCTAAAACCCCCTTCGTCACTATTATTCATTCTCCTAAATCACTAAACCAGGAGAATTTTTGGTGTCCCATTAGTTTTGTTGTCTCCACTGTGCATGCGAGCACTTGATTTGAGAAGTAACCTCACACCAAACAGTAAACTCATCAATTTCAGGGGGGTAAGAGGACATGGAAACCCAAAATGTTTCAGATAAAGTCTGAAGTTGTTAATACATTTCAAGATTGTTACAGCAGGGAAATGGTGAACTCCTATTTGACTTTTCATGATTTCGATATGTTATAGGACTGAACTCTAGATTTTTTTTAATCATTACAGTAAAGTGAGATCCAGTAGATGTTACACTTTTTATAGATCATCAGGGTTTTATAATCAAAATAATTATTAATAGTTATTAACTGTAGACACAGTTCAAGAGGCTTTATATGAATCTATGTTAAAGATGATCACTTTCAAAAAGCATTTGTAACATGCATAAGTAGGGGCTGAATAAATCACAGAATCAAGAAAAGAAGTTCAGCCACTAAGGATTGTTCCATATGCATGACACTGATATTAGACCGAAGGAGTTTATAAGAAGGTTTTTTTTCCTGCATATTTAATACCAGAGAAATACTAAAGAATAAAAAAACACATTTAAAAGCTGTTGTGACCCCACTGGCAGCATATTAAAAATGCTAGATATAGCTGGATTGATTCAGCAAATAATTTAGGGTTAAAAAGATAAGAACCTTTAACTGTAACTCTGTCAGTTTAAATAATTGAGGCAGGAAGATTACCTTGTCTGCATCTTCACAAAAGATCAGTTTTACAGTATCATGGTCAGATTGGAAAATAATTGCATACTTAAGATGTGTAACAGCAAAAATCTGAATACCTATTTAAACCATGTGGATAAAGAACAGGCCAAATCATAGTGAGATTCAATAGGATAAAAGCATATGAGTTAGATATTTTGTGTTGTATTTAATTTGTCCTAAGGAAGACACCCAAAGTAGCTTTCTAAAATGCTGCATGAGCACGCTTGTTTCTCTTCCTACAGAGCTTACGGGGACGTTAGATGACTAGCAGTGATGTAGATATTTTAAAATGATTGCAAGTAATTTCACGTCCCCAGCAGCTTGGATCCAAGTTCAGAAAGGTGAGGCAGGTTATAGGAGTGTGCACCAGAGAATATAATGAAATTTAATTTGATCACCAAAGGAAGGCAGGGGAATGGAAGATGCAGGTAGGAATTCAGTTCTTTGTCAGGTTTAGGCGGTGGAGATGTCAGACCAAGCTATTGTTTGGACAGGTACTTTAGAGGGGAAAGAAACTCTAAAGTTACCAATCGTTGCTTTTTTTTTTTTTTTTTTTTTTTTTTTTTTTTTTTTTTTTTTTTTTTTTTTTTTTTTTTTTTTTTTGGAAGAATAAAAGGGAAAACAAAAGAAGCTTGGATCCAAGTTCAGAAAGGTGAGGCAGGTTATAGGAGTGTGCACCAGAGAATATAATGAAATTTAATTTGATCACCAAAGGAAGGCAGGGGAATGGAAGATGCAGGTAGGAATTCAGTTCTTTGTCAGGTTTAGGCGGTGGAGATGTCAGACCAAGCTATTGTTTGGACAGGTACTTTAGAGGGGAAAGAAACTCTAAAGTTACCAATCGTTGCTTTTTTTTTTTTTTTTTTTTTATTTTAAATCCTGGAGAAAAGAATAGGGACAAACAGAAGAGGAAAGGAATCAAGGAAAAAGATCTCGCAGAGTTGTCACTGTATATCAGAGAAAGAATATGGAAAAACATCTGAATAAGATACTGGAGGAACTCAGGGGATGGAGAATTTAGAAACAAACATCATAGAAGAAATGCCTTTAAAAACTCAGGGTTTCCAAGAGAAGGGCTTGTAGTTAGCCACCAAATGGAAGAGATGAAGTGTTGAGTGATGTCCCGTAGTTCTGGAGAAGCTTTGAGAGCCACAACTCTGCACCAGGGAGTAAGGAAACCTGACAAGCATAGGATAAAACCATCTTGACTAAAGCTACTAAACATATTTCTCTGTTTGATATTTACTGTCAGAGCAGATTTTCAAGACTAAACTAATTAATATTTCCACATCAAATATCACATGTGGTGTGCCAGCCATAACAGTAAAGAATATGTTTCCTCTTGGCTCACAGGCTTCTTGTTTCCTCCCCAAGATAGTGCAAAGGCAGTAGGTGTCAAGTATGAGCCTCAGTTACTTTCCACATAATCAATGGCTGCAGAGTAATCTCTGAGATTGCATTGTGCTGTGCTATTGAAGTGTGCGCATGCAGGCTATCCCAGGAAGTAGCACATTTCCTGTTAAATCAACTGTGACATAAATATCGGGGATCATTTAACAGATCACAGACTATCGCTTGTGCTACAGCGACCAGAATGATGGCTTGTTAAATTAACGCTATACAGTCAAACATTTGCAGGCAAGGATCACCACTCCTCATTAAGTAGAGTTGTGACTTTTTAAAGGGATATTTCCAAATACTTTTCTATTCCTCGTTTTTTCCAACAACTCTTCCAGTATGCAAAGAAATCCTGTGGTTGCCAACGGTGACCCAAAGTTAGTCTTCAATTTTTTTCTCCCTGATTTTAATCATGAAAATATTGTGGTGATATTCTTTTGTATAACTAAAGACTCATTTTTTTCTCTCATTGCCTTTCTTCTTTACTACTATGTTGTTATGTCATCAGGAGAATTGTTCTTAGGGGATCACTGCTTGCCCCATGTCAAATAAGACAGGTTGGCCTTGGAGAGCATTTTAAGAAATGAAGGGGAACTCTATCTTCATCTCATGGCCATGTCTGAGACATTTCTTCCATTTTGTTCAGTTATTTTGCATAGGTTATGCTATGTATTAGAGGGTGCTTGTTTTGAAAAGTGGTAGTTCAGGAAACATGTTCAAGAAAACATTTCTTTGAAATCAAAGGCAGAAGTCTACACTAATAGTTACCCTGTGAGAAATGGAAGTATGTTTCACTTTTTTTTTCTGTTTTTTTTTTTTTTTTTTTAAGATTAGTAGAGCTAGTAAAAGTGCATACAGATTTTGTGTCTGAGAGGAAGAGTGGAGAGGAAAAAAAGCTGTGATATGCAACAGGATGAGAAATAAAAATGTTGGAAAGAAATATCTGCTATTTGATATTCCTTCTAAATTATCATCTTTTGTTTAACTTAGAAAAAAAGATCAACATTGGGGACAAAAACCACACAGCAAAAAGCAGTTTGGCTAATGGGTTGCAAATAGTGATGGATGAAGGTGTAGGTTGCAGAGTGTGGATATTTTTTATTTGGAGGAGGCTGTAATTTTGGATGGGGAGCAGGTAGCTAGTGATGTCTGAACAAAACAAAAACCTTATTTCCATACAATTCCAAGTGAGCTATTGGCATCTCTCATGTTGCACTGCATTCATCGTGGCAACCACCT